>NC_059227.1:33003659-33053659 GCF_020615455.1 Coregonus clupeaformis | reverse complement strand
GCTACACCTGCCTGGGTGAGTACCAAGCCAAGGAGAGGGGGAGAGGCTGTGTGCACTTGTTCACACCCCTTCATGTATTTACAAAGAATGGATTGGTGTAAGGAAATGATGGGAACTCCCAATACTTGCATCCAATCCACTGCTTTTAAATCCATAAGGATGAGTGAACAGGTGTACACTTCAGGATGAAGGGTAGGGAATCTGACCACAAGTTCGGTACTAGAACAGTGGGCCTCTTCCATCGGTCCTTTTGTATTGTCGGGGTGTGAACGCTTAAAGGGAAAGTTCGCTCTTTTGTAATTTGGGTGAACTGTCCCTTTAATACAGTAATGGAGATATCATTGACTGTTTTGAGGGTTTGTGTGTCTGTGTTTTTACACACAAATTCTCTGTGTTTCAGCGAGGATGTTCACTACAATCATGACAACAGCAGACATACAAGGTCAGTATCTACTGCCTGCCTTGTGGAGACTTGGCAATCACCATGTGATCTTAGTCCATACAGATAATAATATGCCATTTAGCAGACGCTTTTATCCAAAGCGACTTACAGTCATGTGTGCATACATTTTTACGTATGGATACATTTTTACAGATGTACTAGAGCTCATCTCATACCTTTGCTGAAACAAGGTTTTGGACCAAGTGCGTCCTCTACCCAACTCTATGGCTTAGTCTGATCAATGCAATAGATCACTTTCTGAAAGTTCAACAGAAGTTTGAGGTTATAAACATTAGGAAGTGAGCCCACAGTGATCAGTTTGTGGCCTTTGGTTCTTTGATTCCTCCAGTTCTTACCCGGTTTGCGGTCTTGTCATCGCTCAATGGATTTGTGCTGGCCATGATATTCCACTACAGAAGAGATGTCAAAAAAGTGGAATGAGCTTTGGAGACGAGAGTCTGTCAGTCACCTGGGTTATGCTCTTCAGGCACCAAACGGAAGAACACGGAATGAAACAGGGAGGGACTAACTGGAAAATGTTTTCTATCATGTGCCCTTAATGAATATGTCCCTGACTTGTGAAACCACTAACAATGTCTTACCCACTGGTCTTTTGGTCCCAGAACATGGTATTCGGGCAACCTATAGAAAAAAAAGTCTTAACTTTTCCAAAGCAAAATGATGGGCAATACAAGTACACACACAATAAAGAATATTCTCCGTCTTATCCAGTACAGTATTTATTCAGATTCTCTGTTTTATAAAGTACAGTATATATTCAGATTCTGTTTTATAGAGTACAGTATTTATTCTGATTCTCTGTCTTATCCAGTACAGTATTTATTCAGATTTTTTTAAACAAGCCATGTAGTGGACAGGCAGTGATACAGTACAATACAGAACATAAATATGAAATATATTGTTACAGTTCTGTCTGAGGGTCAGCATTGTTTACTGAAGCCTGCGAACTGATGGCGAGAAGCTCCGGGGTGAAGACTCCACTAGGTACAGATCTAGGATCAGCTTCCCCTCCCCCAATCCTAACCTTAACCATTAGTGGGGGAAATACAAAACTGACCCAGGATCAGCGTCCAGGGGTAACTTCACCCCTATACCATTGGGGCGACTGCGGAAGAATATTCCCATATACATGGTTCACATTCGGTCAAAAAGACAAACACTTTAGCCTGTTTCCAGATCCGTTTGTGCCGTCTTGCCCCTATGGTTGGTGTTGTTGACAAGACAGCACAAACAGACCTGGGACCAGGATACAAACACTTTACTCTGATAATGTAACATGATCTGAATGAAGCAATACACTCAACTAAGTATCAATTGTAGACTGAACTCAGATATCACTCTTTAAAATTATATTTTTTATACGTAGCCTATCTTGTAACATTACAGGGAATAAGATATGTGCAGTGAAATATTTAGTTTTCGCAAAAATAAAAAACTGTCACATATCTGTGGCAATACACTGACAGAACATTTATTCCCCCCCCACACACACACACACGCACACACAATACAGACCCATCTAATAATATAGCTTATGAGGATCACCCAGGCATGTAAAGACACAGGCAGATATATGGATGGGTCTGTATGTATTTCATCATGACATTTATACGTTTATAAAATAAGGCAGTTTTAGAGCGACCTGCAAAGTATTCAATTTTCTCGATCCATGAAATCATGGGATTGTACAAACTTGCTATGACATGCATAGTGTATGAAGCCTGGTCCCAGATCTGTTTGTGCCGTCTTGCCATTGGCGCGACAATAGCACAGCAATGGAGTTGGCAAGACAGCACAAACAGATCTAAGGCCAGGCTATACTGTAGAGGGCAAAAGGTGAAACCATTTGGTTTACTGAGACATATGCGAATCCGACTGCAGTCCTTACATGAATGCAACGTTAACCTGATCCTCTTCCCCTAAAAAATCCGTACATGCTTGGTGTTTTGCAATTTTTGGTTGTATCCAAAATGGCAACCAATTCTGGTCAAATGTAGTGCACTATATAGGGAATAGGGTGCCATTTGAAACACTCCCTTTGTCTCCGAACAGGCAAAGTAGATGTATATGTTCCACTGTGTGTTCAGCCTCCAGTCAGAGAGGATTCACCACATCTTTGTATCATAGAGGTAAACTGTGAAGAGAGAGAAAAAATAAATAAATAAGGCATTTTGCTAGATTAAGTTGGATTATTCACATAACTGTGTGCGTGCAAACACATACAGACACCAAACAGCTAACAAAACACCAGCCATCAACACAACGGACACAGATACCAAACAGCTAACAAAACACCAGCCATCAACACCACAGACACCAAACAGATAACAAAACACCAGCCATCAACACCACAAACAAGCAGCACACAGCATGCAATTTAACAAAGATTTGTCGATCTTCTCTGACAATTCAAACACACATTAACACTGACTGTGGTGGGATCTTCAGCAGATATCATCATCATCATATTATAGTGAATGTCCAACTCAAAGTGACTGCAATCAGAAAGTGCAAAGCTCTACACAACCCAACCATTACTGGCAATCAATTATGCATAATGCCCCTATTGAAATCACACAAAACATGCATAATATGATGATAATGCCGGTATGCCATTTAGTAGACACTTTTATACAGTACAGTGAGTGCATACATTTTTAGTCTATGTGATCCCTCCCAGAATTGAACCTACGACTGAGGCATCATGCTCTTACCAATGGAGCCACACATGCATCAGGCCTCAAGGCCTCCAATAAACTCCACACAAAAACTCAATTTCCCAGCAGCCACTGCTGAAGTTACCCCTCACTTCCTCAGAAGCCGAACATATCATTATCATCATCGTCATCCTCCACATCCTCCAACGACCAACTCCAGTCCTTCAGGCTTTCAAAATCAACAAGCAATCTGAAACGGTAGAGGGAGTCGCCCTGGCGTCAACCCATGGCCCGGAAGGGACTTGTAACAATGTTACAAAGGCCTGTGAAGTCCATGGCAGCATTGAGGCACCATGTTTTAGTCAGACACTACAGTGAGCAGTTGCCCAATTCTCTACCATTCTGCCCTAACTGTACACTTATACACCTTCATGGATTGAAAAAGAAAAGACTGGTGTAAGAAATATGATGCAAAACTCCCTAGTCCAGCACATACGCACACCAAGATAGAATGGTAGAGCGTTGGGACATAGGGTCAGCCCTGTAGAGTTACTTGAGATGCATGACATGAGGCAGAGGGTGGAGGATAAGTTGAAAGAGGGGGTGGTTAGTGGAGACGACATGGCAGGCAGTGCAGCAGACAGACACACACAATACTGACTGGGGTCTGCTACTTACAGTCTAGCAGAGTGATTAGCACTAGTATGATGGGGGGGTCAAAGGTGAGGAGTCAAGGGTCAGTGGAGGATGATTCTGAGCATGGGGCCAGCGCTAAGGGAAGTGGCCAGTGGAAGAGAGTGAGTTAGGAGCTAGTTGAGCATGTGAGTAAATGAGTTTTCCAGCATTCTGAAGTTTTCGATACCCTTCGTATTTATTGCTGAGGTGAACGATGGACCTCACACTGATGACACAAACATGGCTTTGTTTATTTGAGAAGGGTTAGTGTTGAGAATCTCCATTGAAAGTGTGTGTAAGTCCAGGACTAGGCATAATCTTTGTCCGGGAAACCGGCACACATTATGTGACTCAGTTTGGGATAACTATTGTCCATAAAAGATTCAAGCAGCACCAAGAACATTATGCCAAGATTGCAGATTAGTTTATAATTAAGTTAGCTAAGTTACTTATTAGCTCATAAACTGGCATGAAACTAAGCAAGATAACTCTGGTCTAAAAGACAAGTAACCATTATGTGATTACTGTGGAAAGTGCACTCCTACACTACACAACATTTTTCCAAATCCTTCAAAAGCGCTTGATTGAGCTTGCCGATCTGGCTTTTCAGACAGGCTCAAGCAAACGTTCAAAGTATTTGAAAGATTTCCAATCCTAGTTAAACCCATGTCTGAAACCCCATCCATAGTCTCACCTGGGCTTCCCTGCAGGCTGAGTCTGCTGGCGGCTGGGCTGGATCTTGATAGCTCCACGGTAGGAAAGGCTAGGGGTGTTGCGGGGGGAGGAGTGGGGGGGAGGAGTGGGGGGAGGAGTGGGGGGGAGAGTTGGGGGATGTTGCGGGGGGAGGCATGTGGGGAGAGTCGGGGGGAGGAGCGAGAGGGTGGCTCGGGGGCTTGGGCAGCGGAGGCTGCAGTAGGGGCGGGGCCAGGGGCGGGGTGTTTCCGGGGGATGCGTTTGATTAGCTGGCTGACCCATCTCTTCTGCTCTGTCTGAGAGCCGGCCAATAGGAGCAGGTCTTTGGCCGTGGACATGTCGTAGTTTACTGAGGAGGGACGAGGGTTAAGGTTACTCAATACACTCTAAAACAGGTAGAAGAAAAAAAAACTGTCATAAATAGGTACTATTATGAACTGTGCTATATATTGGTTAACAATACTAATAGGGACTAACATTCTAAAGACTGTTTTAATTTTTTTTTAATTCAACCCTTCCCTCCTCTAACCCTAGCAGACCAGGGTTAAAATAATATTTGAAATCATTGTTTTATTGAGCTTGCCTGGCGGTATGGGACCAATGGAATAGTCCCAAAAGTGCAAACCCCGCCCATCTGGCGCTCAAAGCAGGCTCGGGCAAATGCTCAATATTTGTTTGGGTTGTTGAAAGATTTCAAACAGTATTTGAACCCCGGCCCCCCCAGATGTGACCTTTGCCCTCTACTGACCCCTGCAGGGGGCGATGACCTCCTCCTTCCGGTCTAGGTGGTCCTTGTGGCACTTGGTGTGGCAGCGGCGGCATTCCAGTGCGGGCGGCGGCTTGAACACGTTCCAAAGGGGCCGCGTGCACGCCTCGCAGCTCGACGGCAGGTGGTAGAGCGTGGGGATGAACTCGTGACCCTTGTGCCTGACGTAGGACGAGCGCTCGTCAGCCAGCGGATCCACTGCAAACTCCTGATCCCGCTTGCTCTCGCCCTCGTTGGCGTACAGAATCTGTGAGGGGGAAGACAGGCAAGAGAGAAGTGAAACTCACCATTACCGGTTTTCTACTGCTCAAAACATAGAAGAATGCGAAACCAGTCCAGCTGGCTCAACTTTGAATAGTAAAAACGATATTTGTGTCTGTGAGTTATGTTACCTGGAATATCCGGGGGATTTCTTTGACATCTGCGCGGTACACGTCTGTCGGAGTGACCGGTCGGATGTGGAACAGCTTACTGCAAGGAGGAAAGAATGAGAGAACTAGGTTATGATAGGCATCTCAATACAAGCACTTGGTCTTTATCAGCGGAGGCCATAGAAATGCATGGGACGAAAACAGAGAGGATGCATCTCAAATGGCACCCTATTAGCTACATAGTGCACTACTTTTGACCAAAGCCCTATGGGCTCTAGTCGAATGTAGTTCACTATATAGGGAATATGGTGCCATTTGGGAGCGGACAGAGCCACATAAGAATGAGGAGGTCGTCACTCACTCGATGTCTAGGATCATGAATGGGTTGAACTGCTCTCGGTCCATCTCACTGTTGTAAAACAGAATCTTCTTACTGCTCACTACCACATACTGTCAGAGACAGAAAGAAGAGCAAGGGCAAGAATCACAGTCAGACTACTTTTATCATCTCGATTGCTGGGGGAAATATCAATGTCTGTAGACCTGGGTTCAAATAGTATTGTTTTCTTTTGAATACTTTTGAGTGTTTGATTGAGCCTGCATGGAGTGCCAAATGGGTGTCGTTTACACTTTTGGGACTATTCCATTTGTTTCATTGAGCCAAGCGAGCTCAATCAATCGCAGATAAAGCATTTCAAATACTATTAGAACCCAGGACTGCATTAGCAGAAGGATAGTCGGAGACAGAGGGAGCACCATACCTTTCTATCCCAACCAAACCTCTTGGTATTCTTGGCAGGAAGTGACAGCCAGCCCTCCAGCCTGGTATCTGTTTAGCATACAGGAAACCGGAATTACATTAGCAAATAAGAGCAATACACAGTTCCAGTATATTCCATACTGCAGAGAAGTAGCAGAGGTTAGGAGCCAATCCACATGGCACACTTCGTTGTCTCAACAAGTTAAACCACTGTTGTCGAAACCAACACGTTGCGTGAAACATACTATGCCATGTAGCCAATTACTTTATCTCTATACACATTTTTTTACATGCCTTCCTTGCAATTGTATTTTGGTATCATCTACCAACGGTGCTTGAAACAAAGCAGGGCTGTTTCGAAATGACACCCTATTCCCTACATAGTGCGCTCATTTTGGGTCAAAGTAGTGCATTATATAAGGAACAGAGGGCCATTTCAGATGCAGCTCAGCTACACTGGATCCATTCCAACAGGGAAAAAGTTTGGACAGTCAACATACTGTAGTTTGAGCTGACTCAACTCAAGGTTAACAGGGGCCACAAAATGTTAGGCAGCAACTTTCCGCACACAGCTGCAAAACACCAAGCAGTATTAGTAGCATTGCAAAGCCACTGCCAGTAGTGTTAGGCAGACAGCAGAGGAGGGTGCGCATTTTGGCCACTATATCCGTTGTGTTTGAACTTTGAACCACCATGCGGGTTCACCTGCACCACTGCGGTCAGGCTCTGCGGGCGGCTGCTCATAGGTGAGGGCCAAAGGTTGGAGGCCATGTTCTAACCGCCCGTCATTTCCTTCATACTCTTCCTCTTCCTGCTCCTCATTCTCAGAGTCAGAGCCAAAGAGAGGGTGAGATACTCTGAAGGAGGGCCGGCTGGCAATGCTGACAGATTTCTGCGTGCGCTGGTAGTGGAAGGACATGGACTCAGAGGTCTGGGAGTGAGTGATGTGCACTACGCCGACACAACAGAGAGAGAGAGAGAGAATGGATAGTGAAGAGAAACAGAAAGAAGGGAAAACAGGCAGGAATAACGAATAACAGGTGTATCTTAAAGCAGAGGTTTAGGAATAGTGAAAGAAGGGGTGGGATAGGCCATAAAGGAGTGACGGGGGGGAAATAAACGTGTGAGGGACATTGTGTTGAGACAGAGAGACAGGGGAGGATAGAGGGAGTGATAGAGAGAAGAAATACTGTGGAAAGAGACAGCACAGAGATGGGGGAGGAGTGACTAACAGTATTAAATTACTACATGCTCCGTGTTTTGACTTCAGTGTTAAGTGGCCAGTGTTAAAGTGAGGGGTGTTGAAAGTGTTGTTACCTGGGTAACCGCTGTCGTCCATGTCCAGGTCGTTGCCGCTGCTGATGCTGGTGGAGTCCATGGAGAGGACACTCAGAGAGGTCAGCTGACAGCGCAGCTGCTCGATGTCACTATCCTTACTATCCAAGGCCATCTGCAGCTCGATGCGCACCTGGCTCTCGTCCGATATCACCTGGAGGTGGAAACACACATATTTTGGACTTTAGCCGAAAGAGTGTCAGTTAGGTAGGATTTACTGGTGTCTTCATATCGATGTAATTGTGGGAGGCCATTACAGCCAACTGGCCTCACTCCCCACACCACTACCTAGTAATAATAACAACATGCTCTCATAGTGAAACGTTCACAGCAACAAGTGGTTGTGTGATGCTGAGTTTAACGTGGTGATTGCGTTTAGTTGGACTAGTGCTGAGGGATTAGTGCTTTTTGAGGTGGGTTCGGTTTCGGTTATTTAAAAAAGTATTAAATGCATATAAAATAATGACATTACAATGATTTTAGAGCTTTTTAATGTAAATTCCAAAGCCCAAAATAGTGAACATTCAATTGCCAAAACATTGAAAATATTCCATTGTCTCTGTCAGGTCCACATTGGGTAGACATCAATAGAAAAATAGGAAATTACTATGGAGTAATAAAACAGTCCAGTTGTGTATATTACTATATTGACAACTTTATTATTTTTCATTCCTTAAAGTCATCATCTCATCTCTGCTTAGATAGTAGCAGTCAGCCAGCCAGTTCTCTCTGTTCTCCTCATACTGTACTGTCTTTAGTCATCCTATTTAGCTAGCCTGCCTAAGCATGCTGCAGAGCTGTATGATGAAATAATTTGACTAGTTCTTCAAAGTAGGTAAGGCATACTTTCACGAACTGTCTCTGTCCCTCTGGTCGTTGTGTTGTGTACATTTCTCTCTCATTTATGTGTATCTAAATTAATGTTGCAGGCGTAAAAAAGTGTATCCGTCCAGAGATCTGTATATAATGATGAGATGCACATGTTTCCGCCCTAACAATGGGAGTCGTAGTACCAAAGGACGGAAGGCAGGCGACGAGCTTAGGTCCAAAATAATCCCATAGAAACACATTGGGTTTATTTCGGACAGTGAAAACCTCTACATTCGCCTCTTCCTCTCTGACCCCTCTTATCCGAGACGGAAAAAATAGGCAGATTATGGTCATTGTAGTTAATTACCACGTTTCTGCGCTGAACTAGATTGAATATTTGGCTTAATGAAAACTACAACTCCCTTCAGCCCAGCGTCCCACATAAAGTTCTTGACTTGATTTCTCTCGTGAATTATTTGATTTCTCGCGTTGGACTCACAAAAAAAACAAACCAAATGGAATTCAAGTAATTGAACAGACGTCGGTCAATTAGTTGTTTAATAACCAAAAGAATTCCGAAATGTTCATCGCTCAGCACTAGGTTGAACTGACTGACTGCCTGTTAAAGTGGTTGTGTGATGGTTGGTATAAGGTTGTGGTTGTGTTTTAGACTGACCGCCTGCATGTCGTTGATCTCTCTCTGGTACTTGATGATGGTGGAGTTGAGTTTCTCCTTCTCTGACCTCAGCTCCAGCTGCAGCTTCCTGTTCTCCTTCTCCTTCCTGCGCACGTCCAGCGTGTCGTCGCCGCGGTGACCCGTACGCAACGTCTCCCTCCGATTCATGATCTCGGCCAGCTTGTTGACCGCCTGGTGGATAAATACATATACACAATATATTATGGGAATGGGAAAAATGGCCAGCACACTGCAATATATATTCTCAATGAAAAACACTTTATGGGCTGGTTTCTCAGACACACGATTCAGGCTAGTCCTGGAACAAAAATCGCATTTAATGGAGATTCTTCATTGAGTATGCTTTTTAGTCCGGGACTAGGCAACTGACCCTATATATTAAATCAATAGATAGATGCATATTATGTAACATTGGAGTTCTGTCTCCCTCTTGCTGAACCCAGGACATGAACACAACTATAATTCGTACTCCAGGAGCTAGCGTGTTATGCTAACCATTACCCTACCAATAACATGGGCCATGTCCGAATACCCATACTTGCGTTCTAAATAGTAGGCATTTTGGGTATGTGAAAATAGAACGTTTTATAGTATGTGACATTTTGAAAAATGAGTATGCTTTAAATGCCAGTCTCTCACCTGAATCTTGAGCGTTCTCTCCGTCTGCAGCTGCTTCTCGAAGGACATCTTCACACAGTTCAAGTCCTCCCTGGCCTTCTGCAGCTCTGTGGACCAAACCAATACCAAACATTCTGACAACATCCCTGGAACGTTTTGGACAACACACAGCATCACCAGACCAATACCAAACATTCTCACAACATCCCTGGAACGTTTTGGACAACACACAGCATCACCAAACATTCTCACAACCTCTCTGTTACATTCTGGACACTGTTAACCTGGGCTCAGAGTACATTGGGAGAGGGGTCTTTAGACAATGACACGAGGGGCGACTCACGTTGCTGCATCTCCTTCAGTTGGTTATTGAGCTCCTCCTTCTCATTTGCCAGGTTGGCCACGTCCACTGTCAGGGTGCGGTTGGACTCCTCCAGCTGTAGGAGGCAGCAGAGGACAGGTCGGCGTTACAGGCACTCCAAGTACAGCGTGTGTGTGTGTATCAAAGTAAAGTTGGAGTAACGCGATTACATGTTGTGTGGTCCTCCCACTACGACTTGTTGGGAAAGCATGCAGTTTATTAGGCTACAGATGAAATAAGTTATGATGAACTTCACAGGGTGGTGAAAGTGCACAGTGATGAGCTTGATGCTCCTTTCTAATAAATATCGAGGGTCTGATTCTGGTGACATGATAATAATATATAATATAATATGCCATTTAGCAGACGCTTTTATCCAAAGCGACTTACAGTCATGCGTGCATAATCATCATGTAGTAGGCTATACCAGTACTGTATCTGCCAGCTGTTGGCTAGAGTGCACATGCCAAGACCAGAGTGGGCACATTCGCTATACAACGCAAAATATTTTGTGACAAACCATCAGTAGAGTTAAAAATGCGATGGAAAAACATTTAAATTGTATTTATTATTTGGTACATGGAAGTTATTTTTATGTGCACTACGTCATCATGCACTGTCTCGCTCTCCCCCTCCCCCTCTCTCTGTCAGTCTCTCTCTCCCTCCCCGTTGTCTCCTAGCTCCTGCCTGTGTTGGGCCGTCATGTCTCCTCTCCCCCTCCTTCCCTCTCTCTCTGCCCCCCTCTCCATTTCCCCTTCTCACCGAGCCGATTGTTGCCTCCTTGTCTCCTAGCTCCTGCCTGTGTCGGGCCGTCATGTCCTTCACCTCCAGTTCCTTCATGATCTTCTCCTTCTCCAGGTAGGAGTACTGCTCTTCGGCGATGGAGCGCGCCAGCTGTTCCGAGTCTGCCTTGGTCAGGCTCACCTCCAGCTGGGCCGCCAGGGAATCCCTGAGGGAAAGAAGACCCGGAATTTCAGGGAATGTGGGAACATTTGGGAATTTGACACTATAACCTGGGAAATGTTAACGAGACCAAAGTTAACGAGACCAAATATATGCCCAGTACTGTTACGGCCGCCAGGGAATCCCGGGGTAGGGAAGTAGAGACACCCGGAAACCAGGAATAACAGGGAATGTGGGGAAAGTCTCACACTACTACATGGGAAAATAAAGTTAATGAAACCAAATCTAGTCCAGTACTGTATGTCAGAGCAGTCATTGGAAGGCTGGAAAGGAAATCACGGAATACCAGGAAAATCAGGGTTTGTGGGATTTTTTCCCATATTGTAGTGTAAAGTGGAGCAAATTACATCAGTGTCCTGCACTGTTTGTCAGGGCGGTCACTTGACCAAGGCCTACATGAATCTTGCGCTGCCAAACTCAGCAAACGTTATGCTCAGGCCCATCAATGAGCTCCATAGCCACTTCTATGAAACACTTATCCACAGTCCTACGGGCTTGCTAAGAAACACTTATCCACAGTCCTACGGGCTTGCTAAGAAACACTTATCCACAGTCCTACGGGCTTGCTAAGAAACACTTATCCACAGTCCTACGGGCTTGCTAAGAAACACTTATCCACAGTCCCTACGGGCTTGCTAAGAAACACTTATCCACAGTCCTACGGGCTTGCTAAGAAACACTTATCCACAGTCCTACGGGCTTGCTAAGAAACACTTATCCACAGTCCTACGGGCTTGCTAAGAAACACTTATCCACAGTCCTACGGGCTTGCTAAGAAACACTTATCCACAGTCCTACGGGCTTGCTAAGAAACACTTATCCACAGTCCTACGGGCTTGCTGTTACAGGAGTTCACACTTTAAAAAGTCTGGCTGTGACTTTACAGTGCGTGCTAATCTTGGTTAACCCAGAACTAAAATCTTGCGTAATTTTGTCAGATGCTCAAAGCTCATAGTGTTGGTGATATGGGGATTGATGGCACATCGCCTGTAGACTGGAGGTTAGGTTACACGCTGATCATATTACCTGCAGTATTGTCAGGCTATCATCTCGCAATTGACTGAGTGATAAGTGTGGAAGGCATGTTTACGTCAGGCTACAGCTAATCTTTCATGGACAGACTACAGTCCTCGAGAGACAGTGTGTGCTAATGACACTAATCTCCAAGAGCTTGTCAGAGGTGCTCAGAGGTTCAAGATGATATTTTCCTTTCAAAATGGTCCGTTCCAGCAACTACAGTGGATGCGTAACCAGCCCAGCCCAGTACAGCTCGGCTCAGTTTGGCTTGGCTCAGTAGTGTGAACAAATAGTGTCAGGTAGGGTTGCAAAATTCCGGTAACTTTCCCAAAGTTCCCAGGTTTTCCAGAAATCTTACAGTAATCTTACAACTAGGATTTCTGGAAAACCTAGGAACTTTGGGAAAGTTATCGGAATTTTGCAACCTTAGTGTCAGGGAACAGTTTATGGTAGGATCCTATTGTTCCAGTACCTCTCCTCCTGGTACTCCTCCAGTCTCTGCTGAATGTCCTTATACAGCTTGTTCCTCTCATCACACTCATCCTTCAGCTCCCGGATCTGGGTCTTGTACAGGGTCTGAGACAGAGGAAACAGTCAACAACTATGGTAAGTCCCAAATGGCAGCATATCCCATATGTAGTGCACTACTTTTGACCAGGGTCCATAGGGCTCTGGTCAAAAGTAGTGCACTATATAGGGAATAGGGTGCCATTTGGGACAGATCCATACACTGGAAAGCAGAATGAATAGACAGAAACAGCTAATAATAGACTTTCTTAGGGGTGCAAAATTCCTGTCACTTCCCCAAAATACCCAGGAGTATTCCAACCAGGATTTCTGGAAAACCTGGAAATTTAGGGAACATTTTGCAACCCGGTCTTTCCACACATTGGGAGTGTCTAGAAATCAACAGTACCGTGAAATACTGCTCCGCTTCCAGCTGGTCCTTCAACTCCTTCAGCTGTCCGTCAGCCTCCTGTCTCTCCCTGTGATTTGGCAAAATCACTGTCAATCACTGCCATGTCAAATCACATGTCAATCTGAAACTCCCACCACTTAGGGCATGGGGCAGACAGACATGATATCTAACATCCATTGGCCATCACATCTCTCTTCCCCATGCCCAAGTGGTGGGAGTTGTGTGCGTCACTTGTTTCAGATTGACATGCTTATGTCCAAGCCAGCCGCACTGTGTGTGTGTGTATCCCCCTCTACCTGCGTAGCTCCTGGTTCTGTTTCTCCAGGCTGTGCTTCATGTCTAGCAGGTGGTTGAGCTCCTGCTTCAGCTGCTTCTCTGAGGAGCGCAGGGCCGTCACCTGCTGGGTCTGGGCCTTCATGTCATTCTGGCTCAGCCTGCGCTTCAGCTCCTCCTGCTCCATGCCCAGGCTCAGGTTCTTCACCTAGAGGCGGAAGGAAGGGGGGGAGAGAGAGAGAGAGAGAGAGAGAGAGAGAGAGAGAGAGAGAGAGAGAGAGAGAGAGAGAGAGAGAGACACACAGAGAGAGAGAGAGAGAGAGAGAGAGACACACAGAGAGAGAGACAGAGACAGAGAGAGAGACAGAGAGAGACAGGACGAGAGAGAGAGACAGAGACAGAGAGAGAAGCAGAGACAGAGACAGAGAGAGACAGAGCAGAGCAGAGAGACAGAGAGACAGAGAGACAGAGAGAGAGAGAGAGACAGAGAGAGAAGAGACAGAGAGAGAGAGAGAGAGAGAGAGAGAGAGAGAGAGAGACAGAGAGAGAGAGGGACAGAGAGAGAGAGACAGAGAGAGAGAGAGAGAAGGAGCAAGATGGTAATGTTAGTCAGACCTGAAGGTAACTGACAAAATAAATTAATGAGGGATACAAAGTATATTGAAAGCAGGTGCTTCCACACAGGTGTGGATCCTGAGTTAATTAAGCAATTAACATCCCATCATGCTTAGGGTCATGTATAAAAATGCTGGACAGGCCATTATTTTGGCTACCATGGCTATGCCCCCATAGGATGACAATGGCCCCATCCACAGGGCACGAGTGGTCACTGAATGGTTTGATGAGCATGAAAACGATGCAAACCATATGCCATGGCCATCTCAGTCACCAGATCTCAACCCAATTGAACACTTGTTGGAGATTCTGGAGCGACGCCTGAGACAGCGTTTTCCACCACCATCAACAAAACTCCAAATGGTGGAATTTCATGGAAGAATGGAGCATCCCTCCAATAGAGTTCCAGTCACTTGTAGCATCTATGCCAAGGTGCATTTAAGCTTTTCTGGCCCAACGCCCTATTAAGACACTTTATGTTGGTGTTTCCTTTATTTTTGCAGGTCCCTGTATGTTGGCAGCTGTTAAACAGAGAGAAGTCTTCACTTCGAAACACAAAATAGACGCACATCTCTACACACTCTCTCTCACACACACAACCCCCAACACACACACAGACACACAAGGCATGTACAGACACGCACAGGCTTGCCCAGACACACACACACACAACCCCCAACACACACCTCCTCAGCGAGTTTGTCCTTGTGCGTGTTCAGCTCATCCAGTTTGTTCTGGGCCTGCTTGTAGTCACAGTCCAGCATGGAGTGCTCCTTCTCCAGATGCAGCAGTCTGGACTCCAACTGCAGCTTGGAGCTCCGCTCCTCCTGCAGCGTCCGCTCCATCCCTGACAAACACAAGATGGAGACAATGTTACGATAACTATTATAATAATAGACAATTGTATAATATGGTGATTTAGCCAACATCTTTATCCAAACTGTCATTATTGACTCAGTAGTTTCTTGAACTCTCTTTTTTCACATCCATTTCTCTCTAATATGCTCCATTTCTATCCATCTATCCATCCCCAATCACCTCTCCTTTGTCTTCCCCCCTCTCTTCCTCTCACCTTTCAGGGCCTCAGACTTGGCCTCCTCAATGGACTTATAGATCTGGTTCTTGTCAGCAAGGCGTGTCTTGGTGGCCTTGTGCTCGGCCTCCTCTATGTCAAAACTCTGCTGCAACGACTTGAGCTTGAACGTCAGGTCAATCTCCTGGTTGCTCTTCTCCTAATGGGCCCAACCAGAGGTCAAAGGTCAGCTGTGTGTTTGTTTGTTTGTGGCTGTAATCTGTGTACATCCACAGGATCAAAAGGGGACATCCGCCCCTGTGAGAGACCTGAGAGGACTTGAGATGATTAGCTCTAATAGGTTTAAAATCAATAGAAGATCTATCTCGCTCTCTGATAGGAAAATATTTTTCATGTTGCTCACACCTATTCAATCCTCTCAGATACTCCCCAAGAAGGGGGTAGGGGCTAGAGGTCGATTTGGGCTTGGGGAAATCTAATGGATCCCGAGTGCTATCTCGGGCTTCATTAGGTCTTACGAGTGGAGTGGAGGGTTGTGTTCATCATGGCACATTTTTTAAACATTTTGAAATATTTCACTCGCATCAGTCCGTTTTCTTCCATTTGGTGTCTAATGATCACCACCCAGGCCTCTTACCTTCTCCTTGTCAGTGAGTCTCTGCTGCAGCTGCCTCTTCTCGGTCTGAATTTCAGAGAGAGAACACTTCACCTGCTTTACCTCCTCCTCCAGACCCTGGATATGTCCTGAGAGAGAGAGAGAGAGACAGACAGACAGTGACAGAGAGAGGACAGAGTGAGAGAGAGACAGAGTGAGAGAGAGAGAGACAGGGAGAGAGAGAGAGACAGAGAGAGGGAGAGACAGAGGACAGAGTGAGAGAGAGAGAGACAGGGAGAGAGACAGGGAGAGAGACAGGGAGAGAGACAGGGAGAGAGACAGAGAGAGAGACAGAGAGTGAGAGAAACGGAGATGGAGAATGAGAGAGTGTAATGTTTACTGTTAATATTTATTGTTTATTTCACTTTTGTTTACTATCTACTTCACTTGCTTTGGCAATGTTAACATATGTTTCCCATGCCAATAAAGCCTTTAAATTGAAATTGAATTGAGTGTGGAAAAGAGATTTGAGACATTAGTATCGCTCCGACATATCTGTGGTGGCAGCATCATGCTACCTGTGAGGGCAGCATCATGCTATCTGTGAGGGCAGCATCATGCTATCTGTGAGGGCACCAAGCTAAGGAGAGCACACACCTGTTCAGTCAAGGCTTCACACAGAGTACTAGGAGAGAGATTACGTCATCTACCTGTATTCATTCATTCACTCATTCCCTCCTTTAATGTGTAAAAATAACATCTGTCAATGTTTATTTTCCTTGTTGCCCCTGACTCCACCCAAGTGGAGACTTTGAAAGAGGGAAAACTGAGACATCAGAGCAAACAAAATTACTTGCCTGTTCCAAACTGTCCCGTCTGAACTGAATGGACGCAATGACCAATGTCCCAAAGTTTCCAAAACACAGTCCCTCTGTAAGAGTGACGTACTCTCAGGCAGACCTGGGTCCTAGCTGTGCTTGGTTGAGCTTGCCTGGCGCAATTTAACCAATGAAATGCAAACCCTGCCCCTTTGTCACTCATGTCAATATGGAACCAATGGAATGGTTACAAACGTGCAAACTCTGTCCATTTGACAACCAAGTCTCACCCTGCAGGTCCACTATAGTCTCTGTCCCCATACTGCTGTCCCTCCTCTCGGCCTCCAGGTCGGCCTGCAGGCCCATCAGCTGCTGCTCCAGGCCCATCTTGGCGTTCTCCAGCTGGGTGCACTTGTCCACCAGCTCCCTGAGGCTGAGCTCCAGGGCCTGGGAATGCTTCTGGGCCTCCACCTGGCTCCTGCGTAGCCGCCCCGCCGCCTCCTGCTCCTCTGCCAGCACCGCTGTCGCCTCATCCAGCTGGGGGTGGGGGGGGGGTTGGAGTTTTATCTTTATTAGTCAATTCAGGAGTGCAGAATTGGTGGCACATGTAGCCTCAAGTGCGGAGTGAGAGAGAGCGAGAGAGTGACAGAGAAGGTAGAGAGATGGACTGTTCTGCCTCACCTGTCTCTGCAGATGGATGTTCTTCTCATTGGACATCTGAGAGGTCTGGTTCCTCCTCTTCAGCTCTTCCAGCTGGTCCCGCAGGCTGTTCACTAGACAAGGACAATCAGGTGGACAGGTCAATCAGTGTATAGGTGTGTAAGAGTGAGAAAGCGTACAGGTGAGGAAATAGATGGACAGGAGAATATTGGGTATCTGTATGTATTATGTGATCCCCAAGGCAGCAGCTCCTCTTCCTGAAAAGGTAAAGGTAACTGGAGTGTGTGGCGGGATAAAATCCTAACTTAATTGCTGAATTCCAAATCAACCCCTAGCCCTTATACCCTAGGCACTATAGATCTGAGAGGATTGGACAGATGTAAGCATTATGGTAAATATATTCACATTGCCTTCTGATTGGCTGGGTGGAGAATGATGTCACGGTGTTGCTTCCACCTAGCCAATCCTCTCAGATGTAAAGGAGTGGCTGGGGAGTAGGGGCTGGAGAGTAGGGGCTAGGGAGTAGGGGCTAGGGAGTAGGGGCTAGGGAGTAGGGGCTAGGGAGTAGGGGCTGGAGGGTAGGGGCTGGAGAGTAGGGGCTGGAGAGTAGGGGCTGGAGAGTAGGGGCTGGAGAGTAGGGGCTGGAGAGTAGGGGCTGGAGAGTAGGGGCTGGAGAGTAGGGGCTGGAGAGTAGGGGCTGGAGAGTAGGGGCTAGGGAGTAGGGGCTGGAGAGTAGGGGCTGGAGAGTAGGGGCTGGAGAGTAGGGGCTGGAGAGTAGGGGCTGGAGAGTAGGGGCTGGAGAGTAGGGGCTGGAGAGTAGGGGCTGGAGAGTAGGGGCTGGAGAGTAGGGGCTGGAGAGTAGGGGCTGGAGAGTAGGGGCTGGAGAGTAGGGGCTGGAGAGTAGGGGCTGGAGAGTAGGGGCTGGGGGTCTAGTTGGGATTCACAACTGTTTCATTGACATAATGTTGAGATAATGAGATAATGTTACATACATAGAAATATAATCCATCGAAAGGGCTTGGAACCTCTAACTGTGTCCTTCGGATCCTGAGGACCAAGTTTGGGAAACGCTGCTCTAACCCTTGAATGGGCAGATCCGTTCAATTGATTCTATTTCTATGGTTCCATATGCATGCGTCACACAGCGTGGGCTTACGGTCGTTCTCCAGGCTGCGTTTCCTGTCCGCCTCCAGCTCCACCTTGCGGAGGTTCTCTGCACTCTGGTACTGCAGCAGGGCTCTCTCTCTCTCCAGCTGCCTCAGAGAAGACTCCACTCTCTGCCTGCTGCTCATCTACATGGACAGCAAAGGGTTCATGTGTGATGTGCCAAAACATTACTGACCATCAACTATACATACTGCACATCACACAGTCTCACCTCTTCGTCCAGTTCTTTGACCAGCTTCTCTAGACGACTAGTGGTAGTCCTGGGGAGAGAGGAGCGTGTGTGTGAGTGAGTGTGTGTGTGTGTGTTCAGTCATGCAGTATGTGTGTGTGTGCACATGTGTATTCTGAGGTGAGCCCTACTTGCACTTGTGTTCCAGGTGGTCTTTGGCCTCCATCTCATGATTGAGCTGCTCCTCCAGATGATGGAGCTTCTCCTGCAGATGATGGAGCTTCTCCTGCAGCTGATCTGACTGAAGAAGACATGGAAGGAGAGTTAACAAGTATGCACACTAACATGGAGCTCAACAGATGCACACTCAGGTATCAATATGTCTGACAGTTCTGTCGGTAATCACACAGCGCTGAGTTCTGTCAGTCTGACAGTTCTGTCGGTAATCACACAGCGCTGAGTTTTGTCAGTCTGACAGTTCTGTCTGGTAATCACACAGCGCTGAGTTCTGTCAGTCTGACAGTTCTGTCTGTTAATCACACAGCACTGAGTTTTGTCAGTCTGACAGTTCTGTCTGGTAATCACACAGCGCTGAGTTCTGTCAGTCTGACAGTTCTGTCTGGTAATCACAGCGCTGAGTTCTGTCAGTCTGACAGTTGTTTTGTCTGTCTGTCTATTTTGTCTGTCTGAGAATGGGATATTTTCATAGAGTTCTAGTCTGTTAGATAGTTCTATTGTGTCTGTCTGATAATTGAGTGTTCTATTCAACCTGTCGGTCTTAGAATTATGTCTGTCTATACGAGTGTTCTATTGTACTGGTTAGTCTTGAGAGCTACTACATTGCATTTCATTATTACATTTGGACTCAAATGTCAGTCTTGTGCCTTCTGAGTACACATCTTCCCCTCTGCTCCCAGCTGTGCTTTAAAACAAGCAAACAAACCCAAACACATGTATATACGCAACGATTCAACAACCTACCTCTCCTTTGATGCTGTCCTGTTTTTCCTCACACCTATCCAAACAGTCTTCAGATTCCTTCACAGAGATCACTTTATTCACACCGCTCATCAGTCTGGTAGAGTAGGAGAGAGGGTGTGGGTCTTTAAACTGGCTTTACCTGAGGTGCCCTACCAGCCATGCCAACCTCCCCCGCCCTCTGAGTGCCCATGCCAGCATCCCACCCCATAACACATCCTGCCCAACCCAGAACCCACCCACTTCAGACTCCAGCGCTACAATCCCCATTCACTGATCATGATCATAAGATCAGACTTTTATCATGAGCCTAGTGGATTTACTAGAAGGGCTATTGGAACAAGGAGGCAGTGTAAAGCAGGAACAGACGCACAGTGTACAACTGGCTTAAAACAGTCTTCTAGTTCTACATGTGTGAAACACAATCTCTCCCTCTCTCTCACCCTCCATCCCTCTCTAGCTACAGGCAGAGCGGACCTTAAGCACATTTCCTGCAGAGCACAGAGAGCCTTACAAAAACAAATACCCTAGTGAATAAAGACAGAGACCGTTCGCTAACAAGAAAACTCCCTTAAAACACACAGTACATAGATTCAAATTCATTCCAATTTAAAATGTAGTAAACCAAACCAGATTCCTGGATAATTGGCTAGCTTGCTGAAGCTAAATATAACAATAACATAACTATATACAGACACTGTATAGATGGAAAACTGAACTCTTAGAATAGATAGAAACCAATCAGCCTTACTGGTCGTCTTTGAAGTAGGTAAAACCCACGAATGGCAGCTGGTTGCCCACAAAGGCCCTTGGTGTGGGGAAGGTCTCCACGTCACCTTTTTCATCCTCAATCTCCTCAAAGTTACTGGTGTCTATGTCACTGCTCAACTCCGGCACTACTGGGGCTACGGCTGAAGGAGGGACAGGCAGAGAGTGTGAGAGAGAGAGAGAGGGAGGCAGAGAGGGGACGATGGGGGCAGAGAGGGAGGAGAGAGGCAGAGAGAGAGAGAGAGAGAGAGATGCAGTCAGAAAGAAGCAAAGAGTGTGTGTGTGAGAGAGCGAGAGAGAGAACAGGAAGGGGTGGAAATAGTGTGGGTTTGGGCAGAGGAAGGATACATAGTTGGTTAAAAGATGTCTAAAATCAACCAACTCGGCTTAGTGCAAAAACTGGTCTCAATCAAGAGACACTAACACAGAGATAACCGTCGGCTCCTCCGATTCTCAATCAGAGATGATTTTTTCACTATACTGTGATGTTCTAAGTGTGTGTAGTCTGTGTGTGTGTGTGTGTGTGTGTGGTACACCGAGCCACCCTGGGCACAAGCAGTAGGAGCGAGCGAGCTGGCGTGGGGCGGACACCAGACCCACCACTCCTCTCTCCCCCTACAGTACCCGCTTTGTGCCCCAACACACACTGTTGCCTTTCACACACCCAGCCTAAACACTCTGGGAGAGAAAGAACCAACTCCCCTTCTTCTGCTCTTTTAAAGGCCTCCGGCTGTACAGTAGCCAGACAGAAATGTGTCAAGGGGCCAGGAGGCGAAAGCTGAGCCGAGCGGAGCCCAGTTGCTCGACAACCAAAAAAGATGTCACTGATGGCTAGGAAACTAAGCGGCCATGTTGGATCTTATTTCTTCAACAGGATCCATTCTGGCTCCAGGCAAAGAGAACCAAGTCAAGACAGAACCCTCAGTAGGGAGAGATCAAGAGATGGTGGACGAATGAAAGACAGGAGAGAGAGACAGAGAAATGAGAGAGGGAGCAATAAAAGAGAGGGAATTAAAGAAAAAGCGAAAAGCAAGAGCTGTGCGGTGAGACTGGAGAGAGAGAGACACGGTCCCGGCACCGTGGAGGCCAATTGCGACGCGGCTTTCCCAGCATGCTCCCTGATAGCGGGTAGGCTAATGACAGGCAGCTGTGGCCACAGTGAGAGTGGAGAGAGGAGGGAGCGACCGCCCTCGAATCTGATCTGGGGCCTGGTGCAGCGGTTCTGGGGCGCCCCCTCTCATTACTTCAACCCAGCCCTGCCAGAACCTAGGGGGGGCTACCTCCACCCCCCTCCCTCTTTCCCTTGCTCCATCATAGGACAGGGTGCTTGCTAGCACCCAGGCTGCGTCCCAAATGGCACTCCATTCCCTATATAGGGCACTACTTTTGACCAGGGCCCATAGGGTAGTGCACTATGTAGGGAATAGTGTGCCATTTGAGACGCAGCCCCAGTCTCCCACATCCGAGAGTTTTACAGCTTTATTTCAGGCAACAGTCAGAAATGGGGCCGCTTTAGCCTGCTAGCTAATGAGCAGACTTGAGAGAGTGAGACTGCCTTCCGATTCTCCATCCTTATCCACTTGGAGACTTTCTCCCATTGATTTGGCAATGGTGGAAACTTCCCCCAGCTAATGCTAACACCAATCCTACGCTTTTAAATCCATGGTGGGGAGTGTGTAAGTGCACAGCTATGACCCCTACCTTATTCCCTTCCTTCCTTATTCCCTTCCTTCCTTATTCCCTTCCTTCCTTATTCCCTTCCTTCCTTAGTGACTTGTTTGATCTGGCGGTACTGGATAACTGCAAGCAGCTTTTCCAACATTTCTCTCTGTGTTTGTGTGTGGTGTGTGTGTGCGATCCCACCATAGCACTTTCAGTAGATTTCTGTCACATGATATCAAACTCAGTGAGGATGGAAGGATTGAGGAGCCCATGTGTGCGATCTCTCTCTGTGACAAGTACATACTACTCACCAAGCATGAACGTCTGTACAGCATTGCACAGTGTAGTATGCTTTAATGAACGATTAGTAATAGTTCAGTATTCATCAAGAGCGGGAGTGCTGATCTAGGATCTGTTTAGCCTTTTAGATCACAATTAATCAAATAAAATGGACAGCAGGAAGGACCTGATCCTAGATCATTATTCCTACTCTGAGACGATTGATACTGTACATACGGCCTCTGGCCATGCAGGGTTGTGCTGCAGTGCTGATGATAGACATGTGACTGTTCTGCTCAGTCTCTGCTGATAGACCACAGATAGAGTAGAGCCCAATGCTTCAGACTCCCTACATGGGAATGAACTGTAGTGTGAAGTCATGACAATAACAAGTTGGGTGATGGCGAGACAGATTGGGAAGGAGTCAGAGAGAGAGAGAGAGAGGGGCAGATAGACAGGCACACAGACAACATGCACACACACACACACACACGACTGAACACACACACACAAATAACCACACACACACTGTATGACTGAAGTCATACACGCACAAATACGCACATGGCTTGACTGAACAAACACACACACACACACACACTTACTCTCTCGGATGGTGTCGAAGGTCCACTGGTCGTTGGTGAAGAAGGGGTGTCTCTTGATCTCCTCCACGCCGTTCCTCCCCAGACGCACCTCCCTGTACATAGCCAATGGGACGGAGCGGTCAGAGAGCGGTCACTCACTCAAACGTGCAAATTCGACAGCAACCTGAACACAAAGCGCCACTTTCCTCAACACAGCTGGAGCGACCACTAGCCCACTAGGCACTGACCACAGTCCACTGATTGACCAGGCTGGACCGCCTCACGACCACTGCAGCGGTCAGTAACGGTCAGTAGGACCAGAGTAAGTGCAGCCAGTAAGAGTAGTGATATGGAGAGAATATAGAATATAGCAAAGTAGGGAGCAGACTAGTCAACAACACTACTGGCACACCACTATCTCTACTGCTGCACTTCCCTCCCTCCCTGTTCCCCTCTGGCCTCCCGCCTCCTCTGCCGCAGGGCTGTAGGGGTGCGGCAGTTTGGGCTGCCACATGTGGGACATTCCAGACTCAGCCAAGAGGAATGGAGCAAGGGAGGGGTGTGTTTCTGCCCCACTACAAAACATGATGGGAGAGACCATGGCAGACACACAGAGCATGTCCCGAAGCCCAGAATACTGAGGCGAGAGTGAGAATGAAAGAGATATAAGGTAATACAGAAAGAGAAATATGGAGAGAAGAGAAAGAGAGACAGGAGAGAAAGAGAGAGCGAGCATACCAAAACACCAAGAGAGGGCCAACTGCCAAATAGAGAGAGAAAATAGAAATGGGGACAGAATAGAGAGATGGGAAGGGACCAAGTCCTTACTGACTGAGTGAGTTAGCTGGTGAGTGAGAGATGGGAAGGGACCAAGTCCTTACTGACTGAGTGAGTTAGCTGGTGAGTAGAGAGATGGGAAGGGACCAAGTCCTTACTAGGTGTGTGGTGGGGGAAGGGACCAAGTCCTTACTGACTGAGTGAGTTAGCTGGTGAGTAGAGAGATGGGAAGGGACCAAGTCCTTACGGACTGAGTGAGTTAGTTGGTGAGTAGAGAGATGGGAAGGGACCAAGTCCTTACTGACTGAGTGAGTTAGTTGGTGAGTAGAGAGATGGGAAGGGACCAAGTCCTTACTGACTGATGCCCCCCAGTGTCACTTCTTGCCACTGGGGGGCAGTAATACATAAGGTGATGGGCCAGGACCATAGACTTGGATAGACATAACATCTCTGTATCAGTGTCATGATGGTGTCTGTGCGAGCCTGGGCAGCCCCATTAAGGCCCTCTCCATCTTGGAAATAGTATATTTTCTTCACAGGTAAAATGTATTGGCTGATCCCTCCTGATGACCCAGCTGTCACGACGCCAACCGGGTTATCAGGAGGCATCAGCCAATGAAGTTCGAAGTCCTGCCCAGTTGACTAAATCAAAATGGCGAAAGGCCTCAATGGTGCTGCCCATGCTAACACAGGCTTTTGGCCACTAGAGGACTCCATACAACCCCATGGCCAGCACATAGGTTTGGTTAGGTTTCAATTATAAAACATTCCTAATGTGACTTAAAGGATAAGAGACTGGTGGAAGAAATATGGTGGAAGGAAACTCTCAACCATGTTTACATCAATCCAATGCTTTTTAAAACTTTAGTAGTAGATGTAAGAAGAATCAAGTACCTTTACCTTTATCTGACAGAAAGAGAGAGGAAAAACAACAAATGAAGTTATAGCACATTTGACATGTTATGTTTATGTAATATTAAACATGCATCACTGACTACCCCCTTCAAATAGGGTTAATAAAAACCATCTACAACAACAGCTAAAACATAAGCAATAAAACACTTCTTCACAAATCTATCAGTTCACAGCCAGCCAGTGTGTGTGTGTGTTTCTGTTCAACCAAACTAGATTGTCTGGTTTATCTTCAAAAAGCCTCTGCATTCCAGAGGAGGTGGTCGTTCGGTTTCTCAAGCCCGATGACAAGCTGAATATTCTCTCCATGAACGCTTGGGATGCAGGGGCAGACACCAGATCCAGTGCCACAGGCCACAGCTTTGGATAAACAGCCATCCTTGCCTGCCAGAACTGGAGAGGTGGCTCTGTAAACATGCCCCCCTTCACAGCTCACACAGGGCACTTAATGCCCTGCCAGGTTCACCCTGCGGCTGGACAGTGACCTCAGACACAATCTTCAATGTGAGGAAGCTATATTTCTGAAGAACTGTGGGCGAGATGGTTGCTGGATTCAACGTGCTGGCACCTTGCAGGGATCCTGCTTCTCCACGGCTGTACTCTCTGGTTGCTGAAGTACAAAATACTACTTCCCTCATCAGTGGCTCCATCTCAAATCAGGCAACCTGCTGCAGGGGTTGGATCGAAGTTGGCTGCCAGAGGATTCAGTATGCATGCGAAGCGCTCACGCAGTGACTTCAGGAGGACCTGTGTCAACTGTTTTGCAACAGTAGTTGACTGCAAGTGTCAAGGTTGAGAAGGTACGGTACCACATTAGACAGCGACTGGCTGTCAGCTTGAAGTTGGTCGGTGTGGATTGGTTGAGAAGGTACGGTACCACATTAGACAGCGACTGGCTGTCAGCTTGAAGTTGGTCGGTGTGGATTGGTTGAGAAGGCACGGCACCACATTAGACAGCGACTGGCTGTCAGCTTGAAGTTGGTCGGTGTGGATTGGTTGAGAAGGCACGGCACCACATTAGACAGCGACTGGCTGTCAGCTTGAAGTTGGTCGGTGTGGATAGGTTGAGAAGGCACGGCACCACATTAGACAGCGACTGGCTGTCAGCTTGAAGTTGGTCGGTGTGGATTGGTTGAGAAGGCACGGCACCACATTAGACAGCGACTGGCTGTCAGCTTGAAGTTGGTCGGTGTGGATTGGTTGAGAAGGCACGGCACCACATTAGACAGCGACTGGCTGTTAGCTTGAAGTTGGTCGGTGTGGATTGGTTGAGAAGGCACGGCACCACATTAGACAGCGACTGGCTGTCAGCTTGAAGTTGGTCGGTGTGGATTGGTTGAGAAGGCACGGCACCACATTAGACAGCGACTGGCTGTCAGCTTGAAGTTGGTCGGTGTGGATTGGTTGAGAAGGCACGGCACCACATTAGACAGCGACTGGCTGTCAGCTTGAAGTTGGTCGGTGTGGATTGGTTGAGAAGGCACGGCACCACATTAGACAGCGACTGGCTGTCAGCTTGAAGTTGGTCGGTGTGGATTGGTTGAGAAGGCACGGCACCACATTAGACAGCGACTGGCTGTCAGCTTGAAGTTGGTCGGTGTGGATTGGTTGAGAAGGCACGGCACCACATTAGACAGCGACTGGCTGTCAGCTTGAAGTTGGTCGGTGTGGATTGGTTGAGAAGGCACGGCACCACATTAGACAGCGACTGGCTGTCAGCTTGAAGTTGGTCGGTGTGGATTGGTTGAGAAGGCACGGCACCACATTAGACAGCGACTGGCTGTCAGCTTGAAGTTGGTCGGTGTGGATTGGTTGAGAAGGCACGGCACCACATTAGACAGCGACTGGCTGTCAGCTTGAAGTTGGTCGGTGTGGATTGGTTGAGAAGGCACGGCACCACATTAGACAGCGACTGGCTGTCAGCTTGAAGTTGGTCGGTGTGGATAGGTTGAGAAGGCACGGCACCACATTAGACAGCGACTGGCTGTCAGTTTGAAGTTGGTCGGTGTGGATAGGTTGAGAAGGCACGGCACCACATTAGACAGCGACTGGCTGTCAGCTTGAAGTTGGTCGGTGTGGATAGGTTGAGAAGGCACGGCACCACATTAGACAGCGACTGGCTGTCAGCTTGAAGTTGGTCGGTGTGGATTGCGAACGGCTCCAGCAACTGTTCTAGCTTGGCCCAGTCCAGGCCGTGCTCGCCCTAGAATTTCTTCCCTGTTAGATAATGATAGCTAGTGATAGTGACGCACAAGCTAGGTATATTTGAAACATCGCCATCTACTGTCAGCATTTACATGCCAGAGTTTGAAAACCCCATTAGAAAAAAAAGCTTTAAAACCCAATTCGATTTTTGCCCAAAGTTTAGAAGAAAAAAACAAAAAATAAATATTTTATGATGGTTTTTATTTTAGGTCATTTTGCAGTGAAATATAATAGTTTCAGTTTAGTTTTACAAATGTTTTCTCTATTTTTATTTCAGTTTACTAAATTGTTTTTTTATTTTATTTTCAGTTTTCGTTTACTATAATAACCTTGGTGTGTGTAGGGAGTGTGTGTGTGTGTATGGGTGTGTGTGGGTGTTCGTGTGTGCATCTCAGTGCGTGTATGTGCATGCGTGAGAGAGTGTGTGTGTGAGAGAGAGTGAGTGAGAGACTGCAGAGTGAGTGAGAGAGAAAATAAGCAGAGAGGAAGGGGAGTAGAAGGCAGAAAGGGCTAGTGTTTGACATCTACTATACCTCTGACGTCCCACCTCTTAATAACCTCTACTCCCATCAACTACTACTACTTCTGTGATGCTAAGTATCTAATAGACATTTATCAAAGAATCACTCACTCAGGTTTCATTCCCATCTTTTCAAACTTCTTCTTAACTTTTCTGGTCCCAGTTTAAACCAAGAACAACCTTGTTTGTTGTTCAAGGCTTAATAACAGTATTTATAGTGTTCATAAGCACTACATTGATACTTCACAAATCATTTATAAGCAAATTCATAATACATAACTTTAAGTCTGGTGCTCTGCCAAAAGGTTTCCTCCCTTTATGTGGCATGACATTAGCTCAAGCTAAAGATTCCTGAAGCATATAGGTCTTATTAAGGGACTATGAAGGTTTCGTTAAGCAACTTCGTTTAAAGCGGGACAGCTTTTCTCCCACATACACTACCGGTCAAAAGTTTTAGAACACCTACTCATTCAAGGGTTTTCCTTTATTTTTACTATTTTCTACATTGTAGAATAATAGTGAAGACATCAAAACTTTGAAATAACACATATGGAATCATGCAGTAACCAAAAAAGTGTTAAACAAATCAAAATATATTTTAGATTTGATATTCTTCAAATAGCCACCCTTTGCCTTGATGACAGCTTTGCACACTCTTGGCATTCTCTCAACAAGCTTCATGAGGTAGTCACCTGGAATGCATTTCAATTCAATTTAAAAGTTAATTTGTGGAATTTCTTTCCTTCTTAATGCGTTTGAGCCAATCAGTTGTGTTGTGACAAGGTAGGGAGGGGTATACATCAGATAGTCCTATTTGGTAAAAGACCAAGTCCACATTATGGCAATAACAGCTCAAATAAGCAAAGAGAAATGACAGTCGATCATTACTTTAAGGTCAGTCAATACAGAACATTTCAAGAACTTTGAAAGTTTCTTCAAGTGCAGTCGCAAAAACCATCAAGCGCTATGATGACACTGGCTCTCATGAGGACCGCCACAAGAATGGAAGACCCAGAGTTACCTCTGCTGCAGAGGATAAGTTCATTAGAGTTACCAGCCTCAGAAATTGCAGCCAAAATAAATGCTTCACAGAGTTCAAGTAAGACACATCTCAACATCAACTGTTCAGAGGGGACTATGTGAATCAGGCCTTAATGGTCGAATTGCTGCAAAGAAACCACGACTAAAGGACACCAATAAGAAGAAGAGACTTGCTTGGGCCAAGAAACACGAGCAATGGACATTAGACCAGTGGAAATGTGTCCTTTTGAGGTTTTTGGTTCCAACTGCCGTGTCTTTGTGAGACGCTGTGTGGGTGAACGGATGATCTCCGCATGTTTATTTCCCACCGTAAAACATGGAGGAGGAAGTGTTATGGTGTGGGGGTGCTTTGCTGGTGACACTGTCTGTGATTTATTTAGAATTCAAGGCACACTTAACCAGCATGGCTACCACTGCATCTGCAGTGATACACCATCCCATCTGGTTTGGGCTTAGTGGGACTGTCATTTGTTTTTCAACAGGACAATGACCCAACACACCTCCAGGCTGTGTAAGGGCTATTTTACCAAGAAGGAGAGTGATGGAGTGCTGCATCAGATGACCTGGCCTCCACAATCCCCCCGACCTCAACCAAATTGAGATGGTTTGGGATGAGTCGGACCGTAGAGTGAAGGAAAAGCAGCCAACAAGTGCTCAGCATATGTGGGAACTCCTTCAAGACTGTTGGAAAAGCATTCCAGGTGAAGCTGGTTGAGAGAATGCCAAGAGTGTGCAAAGCTGTCATCAAGGCAAAGGGTGGCTATTTGAAGAACTTCAAATATAACATATAAACATACTGTACCTGTCAGACAGGAAGGCACAGATGAGGTCCTTGGCATCGTTGGACATCTGCACATCATCAGGGAAGTGGAGGTTATTCTTGTGATCCATGATCTTCCCGTAAGTTCCCACTAGTGACTCGGCATAAAATGGGGTGTCGCCTAAAAAGAGAGGTGAAATTTTAATAACAGGGTTTGGGTTTATGTTAGGCTTTACAGGGGAGGTTAAACTGGCTTCAATAAACACGAATAGCCTAGTAGTGTGACCAACTGGGTTTAAACCTAGGTGTACTGCATGCCACAAGACTTTTAGCCCGCTAAGCTAACACAAGTCTTGAGGTCTCAGGCAAGGTTACATATCACCCGAGCGTGGTTAATCAAACCATCTTTGATATAGTAGCTTAACGGCAATCCAAATGACAGAACTAAGCGAATTAACTTTAGCAGGTCAACGGTCAGATTGAGATCCTCAACACCATTCTTATTCAGGATCAGACAAACTCACTCACCGACCAGCATCTCAAAGATGAAGACCCCCACGGACCACCAGTCACACTCGCGTCCGTAGTAGCCGTCCCCCCCCTGGGACTTGAGCACCTCAGGGGCGATGTAGTCCGGTGTCCCCACCGCTGTGTCACAGTGGACCATGCCCGTCTGGAATGAGAGAGACGGACAGACGGAGAGGCAAGTGGGGAGACAGCCAGACAGAGATGAAGACATAGTTAAAGCAGGTAACCTAAACAGTGAAACATATTGTGCCGGTGTGACGGACACAGATTAAGCCTAGTCCTGGAATAAGAAGCACTTTCAATGGTGACTCTACATTCAACATAATTTTTTTGTCTAGGACTACGCCTAATCTGTGTCTGGGAAACTGGCCCATAAAATTTGTCCAAGAGCTTTTTGCCACACCTTACCTGTCCTGTAACACCTCTTTAAGGAATACCTGGGATAGGATAAAGTAATCCTTCAACCAAAAAAAAAATAACAAAAAATATATATATATAAAAAAAAAACATTATATATATATATAGTAAAGTGGTTGTCCCACTGGCTATCATAAGGTGAACGCACCAATTTGTAAGTCTCTCTGGATAAAAGCGTCTGCTAAATGATGAAAATGTAAAATGTAAATGTAAGACATGATTCAGCAAATTAACCTGATGGAATTTCTACGGGGAAATTGAAACTAAACAATTCAAAGTCTCACCACATGGTGGTGCACTGGAGCAGTGAAATTCCCCCAAAACCAGATTTTAGCAGTAGACAGTTAATTGCCTTGGAAATAGTCTAAAATTAGCTAATTTTAGAATTAAGTTACAGACAAAAGCTGAAAAAAGTAAGGTCTAGGGCTTGAGTTTGGTGTTTGAGATAATTACCATAACAATACCATTTAGGGTTAGGATGGAGTCTCACTCAGCAAACCCCCCCTGCCCAGTCTAGGTCCTGGATCAGAGCTTCCCAATCCTGGTCCTGGAGACCCGAAAGGCTGCACATTTGTGTTTTTGCCTTAGAACTAACACACCTGATTCAAGTGAAGACTTGATAACGAGTTGATTCTTGAATCAGGTGTGTTAGTGCTAGGGAAAAAAACTAAATGCGCACCCCTTTGGCTCCCCAGGACCAGGATTGGGAAGCATTGCCCTAGACCCAGGCCAATTCTCCAGCTCCCCTGCATCAAAACTCACAGAGTCCATCTTCATGCAGGTGCCAAAGTCAGCCAGCTTGAGGTGGCCATTTTGGTCCAGTAGTATGTTGTCCGGTTTCACATCGCGGTGGATGAAACCCATAGAGTGGATGGCATCTAGAGCCAGCACCACCTCGGCAGTGTAGAAACGGGCCCACTTCTCTGGCATGTCGTAGTTCATGGTCAGGGTGACCAGGTCGCCACCGGGCATATACTCCATCACCATGTAGAGGTGGCGGTCGTCTTGGAAAGCACAGCACAGCTGGAAAACAGATAGATGGGATATCACAACAATAACAGCTTACATTGATTGACATTTAGAGTACGTGGGAGGAGTGTGTACTGTACGTGTGTGTGTCTTTCACCCTCTCCCTCCCTCTCACCTGGACAACCCAGGGGCTGTTGGAGAAGGCCATGATGTCTCTCTCCTCCCAGAAGAAGGCGGAGTCCGAGCGTTTGAGCATCTCAAACTTGCTGAGCTGTTTCATAGCGTACACCTTCTGAGACGCCTTGTGACGAACCTGGAGGAGGGGAGTTACATGATGAGGTATAAGATTACACACGCGGCCCCACACATACACGCGGCTACACACACTTTAGTAGTAGACGCTACTGAGATCTAAGATCTCTTTCACGAGGGAAACACACTTTATTTATACAAGTAGTAGACGCTACTGAGATCTAAGATCTCTTTCACGAGGGAAACACACTTTATTTATACAAGTAGTAGATGCTACTGAGATCTAAGATCTCTTTCACGAGGGAAACACACTTTATTTATACAAGTAGTAGACGCTACTGAGATCTAAGATCTCTTTCACGAGGGAAACACACTTTATTTATACAAGTAGTAGACGCTACTGAGATCTAAGATCTCTTTCACGAGGGAAACACACTTTATTTATACAAGTAGTAGATGCTACTGAGATCTAAGATCTCTTTCACGAGGGAAACACACTTTATTTATACAAGTAGTAGACGCTACTGAGATCTAAGATCTCTTTCACGAGGGAAACACACTTTATTTATACAAGTAGTAGACGCTACTGAGATCTAAGATCTCTTTCACGAGGGAAACTGTCAAAAGAAGGCAGTATAAAAACAAATGTATAACATAAAACAGTCACCAATAGACACAAGATACAATGTCACTTTGACCGTGACACAAAGTTGCAGATAATGCCATTGAAGGCCCTTGATAACATAACATCCTGCAAACTACATGACAACACACAAAAAAACATAATAAGACACACCCACAGAACAACATGTACACGCAGATCCCCCCAGCCCCCCCTCTTCACGCAACTTCAAAAACAAAATGAATCTCCCCCCACACACACACACACACACACACACACACACACTGGACCTGTCTAAACATGCCTCTATTACAAGGTACACAGAAGCTGAAAAATACACAGAGGGAAAAAGTACAGACAGGCAGGCACCTGGAAGAGGAAGACACGGACGCAAGCACTCACACGGGCAGCAAGGAATGTAAATGTTCTCAATCTGTTTATATATCATTGTATCTTTGCGGTGCAAACACAAGTACACACAGAGGGAGTTTCTCACCAGCTGCACCTCTCCATAGGCTCCTCTGCCGATCATCTTGACCCTGTCAAAGTCCTCCAGCTTCAACTGCAGATCCCGCATCTTAACCATGGCCTTCTCATCTGCAGGACAGACAGAGGTCAGAGGTCACATGGATTACCATGGCAACAGAGGCCCACACAAATGGTTGTGTTCAAAGGACAGGTCAGCAAGGGCCTCACAGAGGTTAAATATTTAATATAACAAATATAATAATAATAATAATAATAAAATGTATAAATTAAAAATGTGCAGTTGTTACATTTTAGTTATTTAGCAGACGCTCTTCTCCAGAGCGAGTCCAGGCTAGTGAGAGGGAAGAAGGTTGGTAACACTTTACATTAAGTTGCTCGTCTACCTGTGTTGTATCACTAATTGCTACAGTAAGGGTGATACTATATGTTATGGGTCGGGTTTCATACTGGTTATTATATAGTGGTCCTCTGTAACTCAATTGGTAGAGCATGGCGCTTGTAACGCCAGGGTAGTGGGTTCGATCCCCGGGACCACCCATACGTAAAAATATATGCACGCATGATTGTAAGTCGCTTTGGATAAAAGCGTCTGCTAAATGGCATATTATTATTATTATTATTATTATTATTATTATATGAAATATTGCAAGGCAGGGTTGATACAGAAACTGTAGTTAATTGTTATAAACCCGTAACTAAGGGTGAGTTTGTACATTCACACTGGCAAAACAATCCAATTTCAGAGCACTCTGGTTTGACAGTGCACCAGAGTGCAGAATAATTGATCAATTTACGAATGCACTAAACTCTGTTATGACAGGTGTTGGTAAACGTTGGCTAAAAAACTGAATGAAATTGTTGCCAGTAGCACGGTTACAGTCACTAAACCTCCTAATAACATGAAAACAGTCTAACCAGCTCTGATAGGGTGAGTAAAATGATCAGAATATGTTCTTCTCTCATTACGAGAGCTTTGGACTACACTGAGTGTACAAAACATTAAGGATACCTGATCTTTCCATGACATAGACTGACCAGGTGAATCCGGATGAAAGCTATGATCCCTTATTGAACCCCCTTTAAAATCAGTGTAGATGAAGGGGAGGAGACAGGTTAAAGAAGGATTTTTAAGCCTTGAGACAATTGAAACTTGGATGAATGGGCATGACAAAAGAGCCTTTGAACAGGGTATGGTAATAGGTGCCAGGCACACCGGTTTGTGTCAAGTACTGCAACGTTGCTGGGTTTTTCACACTCAACAGTTTCCAGTGTGTATCAAGAATGGTCCACCACCCAAAGGACATCCAGCCAACTTGACACAACTATGGGAATCATTGGAGTCAACATGGGCCAGCATCCCTGTGGAACGCTTTAGACACCTTAAAGGGGGCGGGGGGGGTAGTATATCGTTTGAGAAGAGAACATTAATACAGAACAAGGCTATGTCAATTATTACATTTTCACAAAAATGCAGATGACCCTTATAGTCCTTAAGCTCTCGATTTGTGTCTGAAAGTAGCTAGCAAGCTAAGCAACTTTAGCCAGTTAGCTTGGGTACTTGACTGCTGTTGTGAGGTCAGAATGCTTGGATAAACCCTACTCCCCAGCCAGAGCGTCCAGTGTGCGCTCTGAACAAGGACTATCTGACAACACTCTGAATTATGAATGGCCCAGAGCGCACTGACACACCAGAGTGAATTTACAAATGCACCCTAAGGATGACAATGGATTACGATGTTGAAAGTAGCCGGGAATTAAGGAGATATGAAGTCAACTGAGAGCTAACTCTGTACCACTTCAGTTTACCAGTCCCAATTCATATAGCTACATTTATGTGCTCTGGATATCTCCATGCTTCAGCTGCGTTTAGATGGTACGAGGTAGACGGCAAACCGGATGTCATTGTTTTCAATGAGAGCACGAAGGTAAATGCTGTTGAGCCTGGCGGTGAATGCCACCAGTGTTCAAATATTTTTACTTTTGCCGTAGCGTTGTTTTCTACTGGATGTTGATTTGCACTGTTTCTGAAATCACCATAGCAACGCATCCATCGTGCTGGCTTGCTTTTGCAATCTCCCTCTTTCTTGCTACCTTAGATAATGCAAAGCATCTTATTACCAAGGTCTGCCTTAAAGCAATTCTATCTTACATCTGTTTAAGAAGGCATCTATGTTTTTGTTTTTCCGTAGTGCCGGGTAGTCCAGATCCAGGACCAAGGCATTCATGGAATCCTGCGGAAAAGAAGGAAAATAAATTCAATCAATTGAATGTGTTTGAAATGGTTTTCATGTGTTATTATAGAATCTAATTAAGCCAAGAATTCAGTTCACTTGCTAAATACAAGCTCAAAGGGAATGTTCAGTGATTACATGTTTAGACATTTGTTTACTTACCTTGAAACCTCATGATCAAAATATGTAAAATTGCTGAACTATCCCTTTTAGTTTTAAATCTTTTTAACCAAAACTGTCTGTCTATGTTCCGATATATCCACACAGGCATACTACTTAGAATGAAGCTATCTATTGGGCTGGCCATGCATTCTAAGTAATATGCTAGCACAGTATGAACATTGGAACATAGCCTCTGTCTGCCTCCAGCAAACAACCCAACGATTTATACCATAGAATTAATAAATAATAATAAACAAGGGAAAGGTCATAACTACTAGGCTAATGAACTCAATGTGTCTTATTGCCCTCCATAGCAGCGTTCTCCCAAATGCAACACAGCTGGGAGAGAAGATGAGTCTGCTAATAGACAGAATAACAAGCAAATGACACAATGACTAGTGGAGCTCTGCCTCTGATGTACGGGGTAACAGGGATGGCCTCCCGGGCATGGTCATTCAACAACCTCCCAGAGGGATGGCCTCCCGGGCATGGTCATTCAACAACCTCCCAGAGGGATGGCCTTCTAGGCATGGTCATTCAACAACCTCCCAGAGAGATAGCCTCCCGGGCATGGTCATTCAACAACCTCCCAGAGGGATGGCCTCCCGGGCATGGTCATTCAACAACCTCCCAGAGAGATAGCCTCCCGGGCATGGTCATTCAACAACCTCCCAGAGGGATGGCCTCCCGGGCATGGTCATTCAACAACCTCCCAGAGGGATGGCCTCCCGGGCAGAGTCATTCAACAACCTCCCAGAGGGATGGCCTCCCAGGCATGGTCATTCAACAACCTCCCAGAGGGATGGCCTTCTAGGCATGGTCATTCAACAACCTCCCAGAGGGATGGCCTCCCGGGCAGGGTCATTCAACAACCTCCCAGAGGGATGGCCTTCTAGGCATGGTCATTCAACAACCTCCCAGAGGGATGGCCTCCCGGGCATGGTCATTCAACAACCTCCCAGAGAGATAGCCTCCCGGGCATGGTCATTCAACAACCTCCCAGAGGGATGGCCTTCTAGGCATGGTCATTCAACAACCTCCCAGAGGGATGGCCTCCCGGGCAGAGTCATTCAACAACCTCCCAGAGGGATGGCCTCCCGGGCATGGTCATTCAACAACCTCCCAGAGGGATGGCCTCCCGGGCATGGTCATTCAACAACCTCCCAGAGGGATGGCCTCCCGGGCATGGTCATTCAACAACCTCCCAGAGGGATGGCCTCCCGGGCATGGTCATTCAACAACCTCCCAGAGGGATGGCCTCCCGGGCATGGTCATTCAACAACCTCCCAGAGGGATGGCCTTCTAGGCATGGTCATTCAACAACCTCCCAGAGGGATGGCCTCCCGGGCATGGTCATTCAACAACCTCCCAGAGGGATGGCCTCCCGGGCATGGTCATTCAACAACCTCCCAGAGGGATGGCCTCCCGGGCATGGTCATTCAACAACCTCCCAGAGGGATGGCCTCCCGGGCATGGTCATTCAACAACCTCCCAGAGGGATGGCCTCCCGGGCATGGTCATTCAACAACCTCCCAGAGGGGATGGCCTCCCGGGCATGGTCATTCAACAACCTCCCAGAGGGATGGCCTCCCGGGCATGGTCATTCAACAACCTCCCAGAGGGATGGCCTTCTAGGCATGGTCATTCAACAACCTCCCAGAGGGATGGCCTCCCGGGCATGGTCATTCAACAACCTCCCAGAGGGATGGCCTCCCGGGCATGGTCATTCAACAACCTCCCAGAGGGATGGCCTCCCGGGCAGGGTCATTCAACAACCTCCCAGAGGGATGGCCTCCCGGGCATGGTCATTCAACAACCTCCCAGAGGGATGGCCTTCTAGGCATGGTCATTCAACAACCTCCCAGAGGGATGGCCTCCCGGGCATGGTCATTCAACAACCTCCCAGAGGGATGGCCTCCCGGGCATGGTCATTCAACAACCTCCCAGAGGGATGGCCTCCCCGGGCAGGGTCATTCAACAACCTCCCAGAGGGATGGCCTCCCGGGCATGGTCATTCAACAACCTCCCAGAGGGATGGCCTCCCGGGCAGGGTCATTCAACAACCTCCCAGAGGGATGGCCTCCCGGGCATGGTCATTCAACAACCTCCCAGAGGGATGGCCTCCCGGGCAGGGTCATTCAACAACCTCCCAGAGGGATGGCCTCCCGGGCATGGTCATTCAACAACCTCCCAGAGGGATGGCCTCCCGGGCAGGGTCATTCAACAACCTCCCAGAGGGATGGCCTCCCGGGCATGGTCATTCAACATCTCCTTCCAAAACAAGTCACAGTGATATAAGGCAGACCTCCTGCCTGTCCTGTCCAGGCCCTGTCTACACTCCACCACAGTCGGCTGGTAGTATATAGAGAAGGGGTAGTTTATAAATACTGCACGCACACACGCACGCACACACACACACACGCACACAGTCTGGGGGGATGTGGGTGTGGTGAGGGCCTCCATGCTACTTAAGACCCTGGGTTGTGTTTGTAGGACGAAAACGTTTTTGAAACATTTAAAAAGTTACTACCACCAGGAATGTGGAGGGAGGGTCGAGTGGAGTCAACTAGGGGGGAGGGAGGGTGTCCTCACAGCGTCATCTGTCCCCCCTTAACTCCAGCCATGTGAGCGGCCGGGCCTGGGACGGCTCTCCCTGGCATGTGGAACAATTCCTAGCCTTTAAATAGAGAGGGAGGGAGGGAGGCTTAAAGAGAGGGAGAGAGAGAGAGACATACAGAGACAGAGACAGAGAGCGAGAGAGAGGGAGACAGAGAGAGAAAAAGAGAGCGAGAGAGAGATGTCCCCTGGTGCAGGCCCGGCGTGTGGAAATAGACCTGGGGCTCAGAGACTATAATGGCTTATTGGACAGTTCTCTGACTTGCCCCAGCATTTCTAGGAGCTCAGGATCCATTTAATTTTAGGGGCTGTGTGGGTCTGTGACAGAGGACATTTTGTCATTGACTGCATATATTCTATTTGTAATACTGACGAATCCTAACTCTACATCCAGAGTACTCATCAAATGGCTCAGACACACCGGTAGGACTGTCAAACGTTTGCCTGCCGACAGTACTTTGCACCTCTGAACAGTGTCAGCAGTCAATCTCTTTTGTGTTCACACAGCAAAGACCTTGACGTCGTCAGCCACTCAGCCTTGTTAAAATACTCCAAACCAGAACGTGGCAGTAGTGTTGTTTGGCAATGCATATCCGTGTGTGTTGCTTGATGGTCAGGCTCGCCAACCCTGTTCCTGGAGAGCTACCCTCCTGTAGGTTTTTCGCCCCAACTCCAGTTGTAACTAACTTGATTCAGCTTATCAACCAGCTAATTATTAGAATCTGGTGTGCTATATTAGGGTTAGAGTGAAAATCTACAGGACGGTAGCCCTCCAGGAACATGGTTGGAGAGCCCTGGTCTGGTCAATGTTAGCTAGCTAGCTAGTAGGGTTGCACGATTAACCAAATTCAAATCAGAAATGCGATATTGACATGTGCAATATCCATATTGCAAGGCTGTGATTTTCTCCTTTCTTAGACACCCCCTCCAATGAGATGCACTAGACTCTGTTCATTCCCTCTCTACATACAGAAGATGCTGACAAATCACAAGCGGGTTCTCTCACTCTATGCATGGCAGTCCCCTGTAGCTCAGTTGGTAGAGCATGGCGCTTGCAACGCCAGGGTTGTGGGTTTGTTTCCCACGGGGGGCCAGTATGAAAAATGTATGCACTCACTAACTGTAAGTCGCTCTGGATAAGAGCGTCTGCTAAAAAATGCACATGCTGTCCAATCACAAGTGTCCTCGCTTAGAGCGCACAGATAGATGCTGGTGAGGAGAGAAAGGGCTATACCTCAGATTGTTTGTCGGAAACATGAGTGCTGCTAGTGCTAACAAGACCATCGATTTGGTGCCAAAGAAGGGCGCATCTTCAGTGGTATGGCCAGTGGCATGTATTCATGGATGCCAAGGGAAGCCAGGCTTCCCCCAAAAAACATACAATATTATTGATCTTTTGTCTCTCTGGGTTTCATAAATTTCCTTCAATTCTCAAGAGACTGAATGTATCTCAGCGGAGAAAGCTTCCTAGCGAACGAAACAGTCTGTGTAGCCCATCTATCTGATGCTGTCTGGTTAAAAAGAGGATGACATTGTTGCCGCCCGTAGCATGAATGCAAGGGAAGCCAGCGAGCATTTGGCCTCCCTTGATAATTCAATAAAAAAGTCAATCAGTGTTGGGCTAAACTGAGTGAGCTCTGCTGTGAATGGTCCTGGCGCACCAAAAAACAAAAAGTGTCAAGGGAAGCCAGTTTGGATTTGGCTTCGCACCAATCACATCCAATCACATCAGAAGACAAACGTCATTGAATTGTTGCATCTCTTTGTGTTGTTGTCCTCCGGTGGCTAGCCAGCTAGCTAAAATCGTCTCTTTCCTAAACTAGCCATGGATGGAGATAGGGATTTGGACTTGTGGTTTTACTTAATTCTCTGTACTGGCCAATGATTATAACGGCAATCCTGATCCAACCATAAATTCATACATTGTGCCCCTTGCCTGAGAGGATGGAAGTTAAAAATGTAGCTTGATGTAGTATGCTAATGTTAACTAGTTGGCCTGGCGTATCATTGCCCATGAAATGAAGTTTAGCAAGCAAGCATTTTAGCCAGGTAGCCTAGGACAACAAAAACATAAAAAGTGTGTACTGTATGACAGAGTCATAGAACGTTTAGGCAACATGAAAGAGGAGGATGGCATTGGCGTTACTCTACAAGTAGGGCGAATCAACATGTTTGTTTTCTACTTGCAAGTACGCACAGAAATCAGAACAATGGACAGCCACATCATATTTAGCTTACGTTTATTGGATTAAATAGTTTTTGTTATCTTTTTGAAATGGTGCTGGATAATGGAGTCTGTTTTCTTTTTGACTTGTGGCAACTCTGTGATTCTAAATCAAGTTGTTTTGTAGTCCGAAAATATTAACTTGCTTGGCCATGCTGTAGGTCATGTAACGGTTAGTTACATACAATATGTTTTGTGGACTTCACCGGACAGATGTGGCCCTCCGGTTTTGTGATGAAACAAAGGTGTGGTTGAATTTATTCTGCCACTGTCTTCTTATTGTCTCGGCCTTAGGCCTATATATCACGGTGTCAAGGCATATGATTGAACTAACAGGTTATAGAGCAAACAATGCAATTATTACAACACATAGGTTGTAATATGTATTTTTCCCCCTGGCTTGGCTTCCGAGGTGATTTACCCACACACTGCTAATGAGTATGGCAGTATTTCGGCTACAGGCAAACCGATGTCAACCAAATGCAAGTGTTGTGCAAAAAGTGCCTCAGAGTTGTGGCAACAACACTACAAATGCATTCAATCATTTGAATAAAAAACATCCCACAGACACATAGAAATCACTGAGGCTATCCCCCATAACATAACCAAAGACATGGTTCCTATCTACACAGTCAGCAGACAGCTTCAAGAAGTCTATCAACAAGCTGGACAGGAGATACAACATTCCATCTCGCACATATTTCTTCCAAGTTGCCATACCAACACTGTATAACATAATTAAGGGAGAAGTTGAATCATTGAATGTCGCGTTGAAAGACTGGACCAGACTCCAACGTCTTGGACACTGGCTGCACCTTGCAATCGGTAGGTTACGTGTTACAATGTTAAGGCACTTTGATTTATAATTTTCAATTATAATAATGATTGAGCCTACTTATACAGTACCAGTCAATAGTTTGGACATGCCTACTCATTCAAGGGTTTTTCTTTATTTTGACTATTTTCTACATTGTAGAATAATAGTGAAGACATCAAAACAATGAAATAACACATATGTAACCAAAAAAGTGTTAAACAAATCAAAATATATTTTATATATTTGAGATTCTTCAAAAGTAACCACCCTTTGCCTTGATGACAGCTTTGCACACTCTTGGCATTCTCTCAACAAGCTTCATGAGGTAGTCCCCTGGAATGCATTTCAATTAACAGGTGTGCCTTGTTAAAATGTTAATTTGTGGAATTTCTTTCCTTCTTAATGCATTTGAGCCAATCAGTTGGGTTGTGACAAGGTAGGGGTTGTATACAGAAGACAGCCCTATTTGGTAAAAGACCAAGTCCATATTATGGCAAGAACAGCTCAAATAAGCAAAGAGAAATGACAGTCCATCATTACTTTAAGACATGAAGGTCAGTCAATCCGGAAAATGTCAAGAACTTTGAACGTTTCTTCAAGTGCAGTCGCAAAAACCATCAAGCGCTATGATGAAACTGGCTCTCATGAGGACCGCCACAGGAAAGCAAGACCCAGAGTTACCTCTGCTGCAGAGGATAAGTTCATTAGAGTTAACTAGACCTCAGATTGCAGCCCAAATAAATGCTTCACAGAGTTCAAGTAACAGACACATCTCAACATCAACTGTTCAGAGGAGACTACGTGAATCAGGCTATCATCGTCGAATTGCTGAAAAGAAACCACTACTAAATGACACCAATAAGAGGAGACTTGCTTGGGCCAAGAAACACGAGCAATGGACATCAGACCGGTGGAAATCTATCCTTTGGTCTGACGAGTCCAAATGTGAGATTTTTGGTTCCTACTGCCGTGTCTTTGTGAGACTCAAGAGTAGGTGAACAGATGATCTCCGCATGTGTGGTTCCCACCGTGAAGCATGGAGGAGGACGTGTGATGGTGTGGGGGTGCTTTGCTGCTGACACTTTATTTAGAATTCAAGGCACACTTAACCAGCATGGCTACCACAGCATTTTTCAGCGATACGCCATCCCATCTGGTTTGCGCTTAGTGAACTATCATTTGGACAATGACCCAAAACACACCTCCAGGCTGTGTAAGGGCTATTTTACCAAGAAGGAGAGTGATGGACCTGGCCTCCACAATCCCCCGACCTCAACCCAATTGAGATGGTTTGGGATCTGTGGGGATGTTTTTCCCTCAGCAGGGACTTGGAAACTGGTCAGAATTGAAGGAATGATGGATGGCGCTAAATACAGGGAAATTCTTGAGGGAAACCTGTTTCAGTCTTCCAGAGATTTGAGACTGGGACGGACATTCACCTTCCAGCAGGACAATGACCCTAAGCATACTGCTAAAGCAACACTCGAGTGGTTTAAGGGGAAACATTTAAATGTCTTGGAATGGCCTAGTGAAAGCCCAGACCTCAATCCAATTGAGGGGAGTGAATAGTTATGCACACTCAAGTTCTGTGTTTTGTCTTATTTCTTGTTTGTTTCACAATAAAACATATTTTGCACCTTCAAAGTGGTAGGCATGTTGTGTAAATCAAATGATACAAACCCCCCCAAAATTCCATTTTAATTCCAGGTTGTAAGGCAACAAAATAGGAAAAATATCAAGGGGGGTGAATACTTTCGCAAGCCACTGTACGTCTTTTGTTCTAGCAAAAGTACCTATCGGCAGTCTATCGAATCCACCATACCTTCTCCGCTATGCAATCTGGTTTCCGAGCTGGTCATGGGTGCACCTCAGCCACGCTAAAGATCCTAAACGATATTTTAACCGCGATCGATAAAATACATTACTGTGCAGCCGTCTTCATCGACCTGGCCAAGGCTATCCACTCTGTCAATCACCGAACTCTTATTGGCAGACTAAATAGCCTTTGTTTCTCAAATGACTGCCTCGCCTGGTTCACCAACTACTTCTCAGATAGAGTTCAATATGTCAAATCGGAGGGCCTGTTGTCTGGACCTCTGGAAGTCTCTATGGGGGTGCCACGGGGTTCAATTCTCGGGCCGACTCTATTCTCTGTGTATATCAATGATGTCGCTCTTGCTGCTGGTGACTCTCAGATCCACCTCTACGCAGACGACACAATTTTGTATACATCTGGCCCTTCATTGGACACTGTGTTAGCAAACCTCCAAAACGAGCTTCAATGCCATACAACACTCCTTCCGTAGCCTCCAACTGCTCTTAAACGCTAGTAAAACTAAATGCATGCTCTTCAATCGAACGCTGCTTGCACCCGCCGGCCCGACTAGAATCACTACTCTCGGCGGGTCTGACTTAGAATATGTGGACAACTACAAATACCTAGGTGTCTGGTTAGACCGTAAACTCTCCTTCCAGACTCACATTAAGCATCTCCAGTCCAAAGTTAAATCTAGAATCGGCTTCCTATTTCGCAACAAAGCCTCCTTCACTCATGCTGCCAAACATTCCCTCGTAAAACTGACTATCCTACCGATCCTTGACTTCGGCGATGTCATTTACAAAATAGCCTCCAACACTCTACTCAGCAAATTGGATGTAGTCTATCACAGTGCCATCAGTTTTGTCACCAAAGCCCCATATACTACCCACCATTGTGACCTGTACGCTCTCGTTGGCTGGTCCTCACTACATATTCGTCGCCAAGCCTACTGGCTCCAGGTCATCTATAAATCACTGCTAGGCAAATCCCCGCCTTATCTTAGATCATTGGTCACCATAGCAACACCCACCCGTAGTATGTGCTCCAGCAGGTATATCTCACTGGTCATCCCCAAAGCCAACACCTCCTTTGGCCGCCATTCCTTCCAGTTCTCTGCTGCTAATGACTGGAACGAACTGCAAAAATCTCTGAAGCTGGAGACTTATCTCCCTCACTAACTTTAAGCATCAGTTGTCAGAGCAGCTTACCGATCACTGCACCTGTACACAGCCCATCTGTAATTAGCCCACCCAACTACCTCATCCCCATATTGTTTTTTATTTTGCTAATTTGCACCCCAGTATCTCTATTTGCACATCTATCACTCCAGTGTTAATACTAAATTGTAATTATTTTGCACTATGGCCTATTTATTGCCTTACCTCCATAACTTACTACATTTGCACACACTGTATATAGATTTTATATTGTGTTATTGACTGTATGTTTTGTTTTATCCCATGTGTAACTCTGTGTTGTTGTTTTTTTTAAATCGCACTGCTTTGCTTTATCTTGGCCAGGTCGCAGTTGTAAATGAGAACTTGTTCTCAACTGGCTTACCTGGTTAAATAAAGGTGAAATAAATAAAATACATTTTAAAAATCGGCAGTCAGATTCTCTGTGCGTTTCATGCTTTAGGATTTGACCCTTAAAGTTGTATCGCTACCACATTTCCCTCACAAACCTCCTTCCAGGCCTGTCTGTACATTTTGACTGAATGTTAGATGAATATATAAAAGAAATAGAGGGACAAGCAGACTGGTAGATTTACTCAGGAGACACACGTCTCATTGAAACGTGTATTGCTGCTTCTTTTCCTCACAAAGGATGAGTGCCAGCGACTACACCAAAACAAGCATGAACAAACAGGAAATAGTACTGTGTGATCAGGGTGGGTTATCCCCATGCTCAATGCCAGGATGTGCTTTCAGCTTCCTGAGGTGTGGTGGCCTGCAGCGGGGGCCAGCATGACTCATTATTAGGCCTTCTACAGAACTGAGTCTTGTTCAGTAAGGCACAGTATAGCAAAACATTTTGCGGTCTTATTGGACAAGTTCAGATAGCAGTAAATCCCAGTTTTACTTTTCATCAAAACGTTGTCGCCCAACTGGCCTAAACACTACCCTGTTTTGGTATCATCCAGTGCCGTCATATCACTATGTTTAATCAGCTGATAGCCTACCGCTCTTGTGATTTAAAGGGATAGTTTGAGATTTTGGCAATTACCCAGAGTCAGATGAACTCATGGATACGATTTATAGGTCTCTGCGTGCAGTTTGAAAGAAGTCGTTTCTGGGGCGATTGCTAACTACCTTTTTAAAATCACAAGAGCGATAGGCTATCATTTGGGTAAACTTAGTGATGAGGGCACTGTATGATACCAAAACAGGGTAGTTTTTAGGCTAGTTGGGTGAAAAAAACGTTTTGATAAAGAGTGAAACTGGGATGTACTGCTACCTGAACTTGTCCAATAAGAATGAAGATTTTTGTGTTCCGTTGTGAAATGTTTTGCTATGCTGTGCTTTACTGAACAGGACCCAGGTCTTAGGGTCTAACAATGAGGCATGCTGGCCCCCGAACATTGACAGAAAGTCTAAGGGATCAGCTAGCATTGGCTAGCATGACATCCAAAATAACCACACAATTATTCCCTTATGCAGGTACTTTTGGATGAGTCGTCATTTTCACAAAAGACCATCAGGTTGCGTCACTCTCAATAGCCTAATGTGGTTTCTTCTCATCTCCGCATTGATCGAAACCTATAGCATAGGTGAACGCAATATAGTGGATGCCTAGCATGCTCTCGCTTAAGCATGCTAACTGTTACCATAGACTTCCAGTCATTGCACTAACGCTAGTTAGCAATTGAGCTAATGCTAGTTAGCAACTTCCTTCGAACTGCACACAGAAAAATAAATATGGTATCCACGAGTTCATCTGACTCTGGGGAAGTAGATAAAGGGCTTCATTGCCAAAATCCCGACGTGTCCCTTTAAAATGGAAGAAATTGAAGATTTATGGGCATATCCATTCAATAGTTTCCTCTGAAATACTGTCTGGTAGCTTTCCATTATTGAGTAGATGCTAAGGCCATACCAATCCCTCTACTTCCAGTATCCTGATGTTGTGGATAAAGTATGGGTTTGTTATCAATGTCTGTGGAGCACATTACACTTTGTCTTACAACTAACCTCAGCCAACCACTCAAGACTAGATCCTCTGGGGACTCTGAGTAGAAGTGCTGATCTAGGATCAGGTCCTCCCATCCATATTTTCTTATTCATTGTGATGGAAAAGGCAAAACCGATCCTAAAATCAGTCCTACTACTCAGATACTTGATACATACAGGCCCATATATGACTCAGTCTGACTATGGAGTTAGCTAGCTAATCGGTTTCTTCTATAATCCCATAATGATCTAATCTGCCTAACAATCTGCCTACACATATAATCTGTTTATTCCAAACCTGTTAAATCCGCTCATGGGTGTTATAGGAGGATGGATTGAAAGAGATTGTAAGAGTGTGTAGGCCTACTGATTTGACTTGTTGAATCCAAAAGTGAGGTGTAATCCTAAACCATTTCCTCAAGTAAAAGTATCTCATCTGTGAACTGAAATAGACATGGAATGAGGGGAGAGGGTAGTGAGTATATGCTCATCTAGAAAAGAATGTTCATCCTGTCTAGACATTTTTCTGTTAATTATTTTTAAAAGTGCTTCATTGGTTAGCAAGATTAGGTGTGCCACAAAAAAAATGCCTGACTATTTACATTTTAGTCATTTAGCAGACGCTCTTATCCAGAGCAATTTACAGTTAGTGAGTGCATAAATTTTTCATACTGGCCCCCCCTGGGAAACGAACCCACAACCCTGGCATTGCAAGTGCCATGCTCTACCAACTGAGCTACAGGAAGGCCTTATAGTAGAGATGTTATATAGGCCTACTGAGCATGTTTTGTGTGATTCAAAATCCTGGAAATACCATAGAGATTCAGGGCATTAGGCCACTGCCTGAGGCTAAGGGGTGTGTGCTGAGATTAAGTAAAATGAATGCACTGATAACACGCTAGAACAAAATCCTAGCGACTCCCCTATCGCCTGACATCAGCTAACAATGAGCTGCATCCACACAAGGTGGCTTTCAGCGAGACTTCCGGTGCATTCCTGGATAGGTCAAGACCTAAAATGGCCGCCAGCCAGGTGGTCACAAGCAGAGGAGGGTGCTAGCTGTCAGGGAGACCAACATGTGTGTTTGCTCAACTCTTGGTCTTCTTTAACACCTGTGCCTACTACAGGGTGACTTAGCAAATAGGCCTATTTTTGGAGCCGGCTTTGCAGATCTGTGTCCCATAGATCTGGCCCATAGAGGTAGCCTAGACCTGATGCAACGCAGTGTAATCTTCCCTCTAGTGTGAGGGGAGAGCAAGATGATGGGAACCTTATTGCTTCATGCTCTGTCCCATCTAAATCACTACAGTTATATAGGTTGATAGCCACACATTTGTCCTTCCATGTGATGGTAGTGTACTGTATTGGACTAAATTCTTGACCTGTGCTTCACACACCCACAACATGTTATCAGAGTGAATTAAACCTTGGGGCAAATTCCCTGAATAGCCAAGACAAAGAGGAAAAATGACTAACATCACCTAATAGATTAGTTGATCAATCAAAACGTCCATCTATAGCTAGTTAGGGAGGATGGAGGATAGGCTACTCTCTCTGACAGTTGTGTTGTTGTCCTGTTGTCAGTGGTGTAAAGTACTTAAGTAAAAATTATTTAAAGTATTACTTAAGTAGTTTTTTGGGGTATCTGTACTTTCCTATTTATATTTTTGCCAACTTTTACTTTTACTTCACTACATTACTAAAGAAAATAATGTACTTTTTGCTCCATACATTTTCCCTGACACCCAAAAGTACTCGTTACATTTTGACAGGAAAATGGTCCAATTCACACACTTATCAAGAGAATATCCCTGGTCATCCCTACTGCCTCTGATCTGGCAGACAAATTAAACACAAATGCTTCGTTTGTAAATTATGTCTGAGTGTTGGAGTGTGCCCCTGGCTATCCATCAATAAATAAATAAAAATACAATTGAGCCGTCTGGCTTGCTTAATATAAGGAATTTGAAATTATTTATACTTTTAATACTTTTGATACTTAAGTACATTTGAGCAATTCCATTTACTTTTGAAACTTAAGTATTTTTAAAAACAAATACTTTTAGACTTTTACTCAAGTAGTATTTTACTGGGTGACTTTTCTATTAAGGTATATTTACTTTTAATCAAGTATGACAATTGAGTATTTTTTCCACCGCTGCCTGTTGTTACAAACTTACCAGTAAACTCTCCAAGTTTAACGCTGATTTCGGGTCTCTGATCAGTGATTCCAACTTTTTCAGCCGGCTGTCCAGCCTCTTCTCCGCTCCGGACGACATGATCGCAATTTTGTCAATCCAGGTCCGACAATGGCATTTGATGGTAACCTTAAATGTTACGACAACAACTTTGTCAATACCTGCCGTGTCCCTTTAACACCGTCGGGCAGCGCTCGCTATTTTTCGGCTGGTTGTTTGGTTGAACGATAAAACTGACAACTCCGCTTAACACGCGTTGTTTTGACCGTATAAACGGGTTAATAATTTATTGCCAGGGTTTTTGCTGCGACATTACAGAGTGTGTTCCAACTCAAATGCCGACAGAATCTCCCCAAGTAAAATTGACTCATACAGATGCATTTCAGATCCTAGGTTAGGCGCTGTTCCAAATCGTGGCGTTTCAAGCTCCTGAACTCCGCTAGCATGACTCGTGTATTTTGTCGCTGTAAATGGAAAGTTTCTTAACCTAAACAGGTTACCCGATAACTTATATTCGGTGTCTTCACCAGTCACATACATTCAGTCCTCCGAACTACCCAGAACATCGTTACCCACAAGCACTCGCTGAAACGGGAATTCCTCTCCTCTTATCTCATTGATCTATTTTACCGTCACAGCTCGAGCTCGCCACTACTTCTAGTATTTTTGGAATGCTGATGTCGCCCTGTAACTAGCCTATGAGTCTTCTCTGACTAGCCTATAAATAGCCGATGACATCTTTGCAGTGCAAAATAATTATTATAGTCACTATCTTATTGGTGACTATAATAATAGTCGTTAGTAGCTATTGGCTTTTAGCTACTGGATCAGCTCGTTCTCATGTAGAGTCATTTGAGATGAGATCATGGCCTAATTCACTCTCGTTATTCTCTCTCTCTCTCTCTCTCTCTCTCTCTCTATTTCTCTCAGTTTACCTCTCTCTCTGTATTCAAAAAATGCTAAAATGCTGACACCAACATCATAGGTGAGGTATTGGGTCATTCTGTCAAATGTGTTAAATTGTAACAACTTAATTAACTGAGATAAGGGCTTGCATCCCAAATGGGACCCTATTGTGGGTTCTGGTCAAAAGCAGTGCACTATATAGGGCATAGGGGTCAGATCAATTGTGCACTGTATAGGGAATAGGGTGAGATTTTGGTTGATTTTGGATACAACCAATGCATGGCAGAGAGAATGTTATCTATCCCACATCTGGATGTTACAATGTTTCAGTGAATCGTTTTGAACTTGGTTGCTATACTTGGACCATTTTACATTGAAAAGTATATTTGTTCTGTTATTCAAAGTAAATGATGACATCAGACATGAAAAACACATGTTGTTCTCAAAATAGCCTTTATTCACTTCACAAATGGGTCTCCACCAAACAGCTCCCAGTTTATCCTATAAATTTAGGCCTACATACAAACAGTCTGTGAATTGTCAATTATACGGTACCCTACATGTTCAATGAGTGTCCTGAGTCCACAATCTACGGGTTTCAGACAACTTTTTTCCTTCCCAATTTCCCCCAAAGTATTGGCCAGAAATTGTAGGTATGGTATACTATAGGGTTAGGGTTCAAGTTAGTTACTTTAGGCAGATGTGCAATATACTATGGCAGTTTTTTGTTCACTTTTTGGTAACTAAGGCAGTGTTTCCCAACCCTGGTCCTCGAAGTACCCCCAACAGTACACATTTTTATTGTAACCATGGACAAGAACACCGGATTCATTTGTCAACTAATCATCAATCCCACAATGAGTTGAATGAGGTGTGTTTGTCAAGGGCTACAACGACACTGTCTACTGTTGGAGGTGTTAGAGGACCAGGGTTGGGAAACACTTCACTAAGGTATGGTTAGGGGAGTACCCCCGATATCACAAGACTGATAGTATAGAGAGATGCCAAGTGACGCCACCGCTGAGTCATATACTTGATGTTGACACAGTCCCTTGGCCAGACTAAGATTACAATGGCACTACAGGGCATAACCTAAGGTGAGCATGTTGACTGGAATGAGCTACTTTCACGTGGTTACACATGCTGATTGACATGCTTTTTGGAATGCAGTTTTGAGATGGCAGAGGCATGTGTGTGCGTGTTTGTGGGTGTGTGGGTGTGCGAGAGAGAGGAGTGTGTGTGTGCGTGTGTGGGTCAGGAGGCTATAGAAAGACCCTGGATTGCCAGTGTGGTCACTCCCCCATGGCAAGGAGTCCGCCTTCTAGCCAATTACTTGGCAATGTTGTTGTGGCCATAGAAATAGAATGACACATTATGGCCTCATTGACTTGAATGGGGACATCCTTCTAGGAATTGTATTTCTATGGTTGTGGCAACGTTCTACTTTGGTTATGTGATGGCAACAGGTGATGTTCTGTGGCTGGATCGAGGCATAGATCGAGCCATTGTTGAAACTGGGCTGGCATGAAAAAAGACAAACTTGTAATTGGCATTAAATGTATAGTTGAATGAACAATTGTGTACGCTATTAATAGAAGGTATTGGAGACAGCTAGTTAGTTTATTTATTTTTCCAAGGTAGTTGCTATGTTCCAAAGGC